>NC_037672.1:31547158-31847158 GCF_003255815.1 Theropithecus gelada
GATCTCAGCTCACTGCAAGCTCCGCCTCCCGGGTTCACGCCATTCTCCTGCCTCAGCCTCCAGAGTAGCTGGGACTACAGGCGCCCGCCACCTCGCCCGGCTAGTTTTTTGTATTTTTTAGTAGAGACGGGGTTTCACCGGGTTAGCCAGGATGGTCTCGATCTCCTGACCTTGTGATCCGCCCGTCTCGGCCTCCCAAAGTGCTGGGATTACAGGCTTGAGCCACCGCGCCCGGCCGAAAGATACATTTCATGAATAATAACCTACTTTAAAAAAAAATCTGGCAATTCTCTGCTGCCATTGGTTGAATGAATGCATACCCAAACCAGCTCTGTTTGTATCAAATATTAGTGCTATTATATCATCATCAAAGTTATTTTGGTGAAATGAACATTTTGTAAACCAGCTAAATATGAATGCATAACTGTGCTTTTCTTATGGAAACAAAACTACATACTTTTGAATTGTTAGATAAAAATTATTCACATTTGTAAATTGAACTGAAGGCACATGAGACATTTGCAAAAGATTAGGAAAAAATGAACTGAAACCTAGACTTCCTGGTCACACTGCTTCAAAAATTCTAAACTCAGACAAACCAAACTTAAAAATTATAGAAGATGGATTATTATTTTAGTTTTTAATAGGAAAATTCTTGGAAAGATAATAGACAAATCATATTCCAAGAAAATCGATGACCTTGAGTTAAAGATATGTTACAAAAATAATGGCGTAAGAATATGTGTTCTGCTATTGATTGTTGAATAAAATAGTCTATAGATGTCAGTTATATCTAGTTGATGGATGGTGTTTTTGAGTTAAACCCTATCCTTACCGATTTTTTTTTTCCGATGGATAGAGGTGCATTAAAATCTCCAACTATTATGGGGGATTCATCTATTTCTCCTTTTAGTTTTATCACTTTTATTCTCATATATTTTCATGCTCTATTATTACATATAGGCATGTTAAACTTTCTTATGTTTTCTTGAAAAAATTGATATTTTTATCATTACATAATGCCCCACTTAATTCGTAATAATTTTCCTTAGTCTGAAATGGGCTCTGTTTGAAATCCCTGTATCTGCACTCTGCTTTATTTTGATTAGTGTTATCATGGTATATTATTCTCCATTTATATACTTTTAATCTATATGTGTTTTTATATTTAAAATGGATTTCTAGAAGACAATATATAGTTGGTTATTGTTTCTGATCCACTCTAATAATCACTTTTAATAGGTGCATTTAGACCATTGATGTTCAAAGAAGCTATTTATAGAGTTGGATTGTCTGCCATATTTGCTAGTGTTTTCTTTTGTTGCTCTTGTTCTTGGTTTCTATTTCTTTTCTTGGTTTCTATTTTTATCTTCCATTCCTTTCTGTCTTTTGTGGTTTTAACTGTGGAATTATGTGCTCGCATTTTCTTTCCTTTATGAGCCTATTAGTCATATTAGTTATCTTTTTTACACTTTTTTTTGTGGTTGCTCTAAAGTTTGCAATATACATTTATAATAAACCCAAATTCACTTTCGAGTAATGCTATATCACTTCATAGGTAGTGTGAATACGTTATAATAACAAAAATTCCTAATTAATTCCTCCCTCCCATATCATGTTTCATTGCTGTAATTTAATTTACTTTTACATAGCACACACGTGCATATGTGTATAAGTATAATATATGATATATCATATATATGATATATAATTATATGATATATAAGTATAATATATATAATCAGATATATTGTTGCTATTATTACTTTGAACCAACTTTTGCTGTTACCTCAGTTAAAAATAAGAAAAATAAAGGTTTTCATTTTACCCACATCTATTTCTGCTCCAATGCTCTTCATTTTTAAATGTATATCCAAGTTTCTGACCATCGTCATTTTCCCTTTCTCTAAAGAATTTCTGTTAATATTTCTTACAAGACTGGTCTCTTAATTTGTGTTGGTTGTAGAAAGTCTACTTCTCTTTCACTTTTGTGACATAATTTGGCTGAAAATATAATTCTAGGTTGGTGGGTTTCTTTTCTATCCCAACATTGAAAAAAATTTCACTCCATTGTTTTCTTTCTTGCTTGCATGGTTACTAAGGATAAAACAAATGTAATTCTTACCTTTGCTCCTTCGTATACAAGGTATTTGGTTTATCCTGTCAGTTGTGGCTTCTTTTAATATTTTTTCTTTATCTTTGATTTCTCTCTAGTTTACCAATGCTGTGCCTAGCTGTAATTTTGTGACATTGATCCTGCTTGGTGTTCTCTGAGATTTCTGGATCTGTGGTTTAGTGTCTGACATTAATTTGGTGAAATTCTCAGTCATCATTGTTTAAAATACTTCTATTCTCTACACATTCCCTTTTACTTCTGGAATTCCCATTATGAGTAAGGTACATCTTTTTGTAATCGTACCACAGTTGTTGAATGTTCTCTTCTTTTTGAGAAAATATTTTCCTCTGCTTTTCAGTTTTGGCAACTTCTCTCTAGCTGAGAGATTCTTTCCTCAGTCATTAATAAGTCCATCATCCAGTCTATCAGCAAGTCTTTCAAGGATATTCATCATTTCTGTAGTGGTTTTGATTTCTAGCATTGCTTTTTGGTTCTGATATTTTTTAGAATTTTTAACCTCTCTACTTACATTGTCCATCTTTTCTTGAATATTGTCTACTTTATCCAATAGTTGTTAACATTTGAATTATAGTTATTTTAAATTTCTGGTCTAATAATTCCAATATCCTTCCCATATCTGAGTCTGTTTTTGATGCTTTCTCTGTCTCTTCAAATTGTGTCTTTTGTCTTTTCTATGTCTTTTATTTTTTTTCTTCTTGATAGCCAGACATGATATACTGGGTCAAAGGAACTGATGTAATAGGCCTTTAGAAAAGTTATGGTAAGATGTAAAGGGAAGAGAACCATTCTATAGTCCTATAATTAGGTCTCATCTTTTAGTGAATCTGTACCTCTGGATTGTAAGTTTCTCACATAGTTTTTAAATTTTTCTTTACCCTTTTTGATTGGACAGCATGGCTAAAGTGGGCTGGAGTTGGGCATTTTCCTTCTAGGTTAGTTAGACTCTGATAAAATGCCAGCAGTTTAAGCTTGGTTAAATCGTTTATTGGCGAGGGCAGATTCTTATTAAGAATAGGATACTCTGCCATATCAAAAAGAGTTTCATCACCCCTCTCCCTACCATGGCACAAGTAGATGATTTTTTTTTTTCATGTATTCAATGCAAGAATCAAATTAAGCTCTTGGAGGAAAAACTCACAAATTATTCATGGCCCCAAATGATTAGGTCCTTTTGGAGTTTTTATTCTTCAGGCTTGCTCATGCTGAGCTTCCAACAATTCATTATTCTAGTTCAGATTCCTCTACTTTGGCACTGGTTCCTACAGTGTTTTGTGCTCATGGATTTCTATTCCAACAAGCTCTGATTCTCTGCATTTGCCTGTTGATCTATCCAATTTGGGGGACAGTGCTTTTTCTATTATGCTATTTCTCTGATTAAAGAGCATTCTTAATTTGTTAGTTTTTTTTTTTTTTTCAGATTTTTACTTGCTATTAGGACAAAACAGTGACTTCTAGAATTCTATATGCCAAACTAGAAATCAAAAGTCTACATAGTTTCTAAGAGTTCAACATGTTGAATATTCACTGTGCTTCCCATACAAAATGCAATGCAAAAAAATTGTAATCATTTCCTTGTACCTGAGAGCAAGTATTTATACCAATTTAACTAATCCCTTATTCCAGTTTGCAGGACAGTACATAACATGTAGTGCATGCTCTAAGATTTGTTGAAAATTTTATTTTCAAGGTTCACTTGAAAATTCCAAGTGAAAGTGAAAGTGAAAAAAAGTAAGAGAATGTGATTTTAAATGTAAAATTCTTAAAATTATTTCATGCAAATTTTGTATTTTACAAATGCAGAAAAAGATGTCTGTATGGCAATATTTATTCACCTGGATATTAGTATATGTTCATAGATTTTTCCTGAGGACAGTTTTTGTTTATTCTACTTTAATTCCAGGATACATGTGCAGAATGTGCAGGTTTTTAACGCAGGTTTACGTGTGCCATGGTGGTTTGTTGCACCTGTCCTTGATAGGTACTGATGACAGTTTTATTGGGTTTTCAAATAGTTCCATCATCCATAAAGTTTAAGAGTAATGCCATGGAGTCTAAGTATCTTCCCGTCAATTCTAAGACCGCTAATAGAAGAACAAAGAATGGCTCTCTAAACCTTAGACTGAAAGTCCTCTAATCATTTGGGGTCACCTATGCTTTTACACATATTACTATTCTCAGGTGAAACTGGCTACTATACTCCGGTTATTCCGGTCTTTCCTTTATATCAACAGTATTTGTTGCTTACCTCAGTTATAAAACTCATTACTTTATATTATAATTTTCGTAATGTAGTTCCCACACAAATATATCTCTGGTAATTTAATACAGTATTTGGTGCCATGTCTAGATATATCAGGGACTTAACATTTTCTGCTGAATGAACACATTAAATGCAGATAAAACAGGAGCTGCACTTAAGTAACATGAGAAAGTACTTAAAAATATCTAAACATTTTAAACATAATAAAGATTCTGGAATTAGAAAAATATAGTCATAGAAATCATAGTAAGTAAATTGAGTTGCTCAAGAAGAGGACTGAGAAGTTCATAGTGTGATGGGCTGTTGGGGTCATAACATCTGTGAAAGGAAAAGGAGAAAACAGATGGAATGATCAGGTCATAATGGTGATCTGGTTAACTGTCTCTTCATAGGGCTGGGAAAGCCTCAGACTGTGGTGTAGACTGGATTAGGTGTCTTCCAACCCACTGCATTTGTGCAAGATGTCCTTTCTTGAAGGGAAATCTAAACAGCATTTCTCTTATTGTAATGTAAGATATCACAATATTGTGTGTATATCGAGTATACAAAACCAGAGTATATTCTATAAAAATACCTTTTAAAGTTGTACTAAGTACCAAAATTTCTAAAAGTTGTTAATCACCAGTTATTAAAAATCCATTGTTACACTATAATTCATCTTACCACAGTCATAAACAGTCATAAACAGCTAGTGGTAAAAAATTTAAAGATGTTTTGGGTTATTTTCTTTCAATGAGTCTTTTCTTTTCCTGGAGTATGTATGTCACCTTGATAATATTTTCACATGCTTTTTCCATAGTGAACTTACCAAATAAGAATCCTGGAAGGTAGAGGGAATTAAGACTCCAACTTACAACCTGGTTCAGCAGGACATCAGAGAACCAGTAGGATAGTGACAATTTAGTGTCAGACCTACCAGCTGAAAAACAGTGGCATATAACTGTCAGCACATCACAAGAAAAATGAATACAATCGACCGTCACTTAATTTTATTTCATTTTTCTATCAACACAACCTACTCCCTTTCCATTATTATCTGAAATGATAGAAATGAAAGTCTCTGTTGTTTTCATAAACCTAAGACACTCTACAACAATTTTTTTAAAAATATACTAACACAAGGTCAATAGACTAACCAGATCATAGGGATTTTGAATATTCTTGATCATACATCAGTCAATAGTTGAAACCAAACTACAAGTCAGTCAATAATCACTGAATATACTCTAAAGTAGATACTCTGCCTATGTCTCAGTTTACATTAAAATCAGTGTGTAATTGACCCATCAGTAACTCAGATTTTAAAAGAAACACTAAATAAACAAAAAATATATGTTGATATTTTTAGATTCTCCCTACCTCAAGGGATTTATAATATTAAAAGTCTGCCTTTAAATTTAATACCCAGCAAGTCTCAGTCTTCTAGAACCATATAGGAGGGAAAAATCCTCTACTTCTGCCCACCTTCAAATAGTCCAAAGAGTTCTTTCCTGTACTCAACAAATCTTTATGGAGTCTCCAAGATAAGCCAACTATCGTGGAAGGTGCTGGACATGTAATGTTGAATAAAAATAAGCATGATTCATGCCCCCTTGGAGCTTTCCATATTTTGGTGTAATATGCACTTATTAAATAATCACATTAATGCATATTTGTGAAAATGACAAATAGAGATACAGCAGTGACACAAAACTAAAGGCATCTTTGCTATGAAAAATTAAAATATTTATTAATGTAAGAAACATATGTTTATTGAGCCTCTCTCTGTGTGACACTATGTTAATCATTAGAAATCAGCAGTTAACAACAGATAAAAATTTTCTGCCCTTCTGGAGCTTTTGTATCAGTAGTGGAAAAACAACAAATAAATAAGAAAATACATATATTGCAAATGTTGGTGATTGTTCTAAAGGAAAATAAAACAGAGTAAGACAACTCATGAGTCACAGTTGTTAGATGATTTTCTTGAGAGAAAAAGGCATATGTTCCTTGGCATCCCCAACTTTGCTCTTATATTTCAGACCCTCAAATCCTTAATAGCAGTTCAATTTCATCTGAATCTGCTAATGCACTTTTTTGATATATCCTTTGAATAATGGACTTGACTCCATTCATTTTAGATTTTACATTAACATAATTTTGAATAATCTGTTTGGTTTCAGCACTTTTGCATACTTTTGGCACAATTTCTACTTATATTTTGAGACCTAGTGTAAACAATTATATAAAGTATCTTTACTGTCTACGCAAGTTTACTATAACAGGATAAAGGCAGAGCTGATGACAAAAAATAAAATAAAATAAATAAATACACAAATAAAATCTCAAAATTCAGT
This sequence comes from Theropithecus gelada, assembly GCF_003255815.1. Classification (NCBI taxonomy): domain Eukaryota; kingdom Metazoa; phylum Chordata; class Mammalia; order Primates; family Cercopithecidae; genus Theropithecus; species Theropithecus gelada. The sequence continues at coordinate 31,553,892 of NC_037672.1, forward strand.
AGCTAAGGAAGATAGAAGTTTATTTTATTTTCATGTAACAGTATCTGATGAGTAGATAATCTCTGGTCAGGATAGTAGGTTGTTCTGCCACTTACAACAACTGGCTGCCAACATTGATTATCTTCATTTACACTTAGCATGAGCAACAGGCAATGTGTGGGAATGCAGGACAATTATACTTTAAAAGATACAACAGAGGTCATCTCTCATATTACATCAATGTAAACTTTATGACAATTTATTGCCTCATATTCCTATTAAAAAAAGGAGAATGGATTTGATTGAACAAACTAATCTTCACCATAGTGAGAAATTAAAATTTAGTTTTCCAATGTTCAAATAGAATGGAATGGATATAAAATTTGAGAGTGCCAAACCCAAGTATTTGATCTGATCACTCTGAAAATAGTATACATTGTATAGTTATGAAAAGAAATATAGAATTAGCATAAGTTATTGTGATTGCATATAGAAGCTGAGGGAGTTCAGGAAGAAAGATTTAAAGCTGTATGAATTAGCAGGTTAAAATTATGAGGGTCATCCTATAGATGCCGGAATCCTAGTCCATTGGTTCTCAAACATTCTGTGTGCAAGATCTTTATATACTCTTAAATATTATTGAGGATCCTCGATAGCCTTTGTGTATTTGGCTAGATCTACTGACACATACTATGTTGTAATGTAAAATTGAAAATTTAAAAATATATTAATGCAGAAGTGGAAATAATAGACTCACTCCTTGTTAGCACACTTTCTGGAAAAGCCTGTTTTTGCCAAAACAAAACTAAGTGAGAAAGTGGCATTGTTTTATTTTATTATTTATTTATTTTTTGAGACAGAATCTCACTGTGTCACCCAGGCTGGAGTGCAATGGCACAATCTGAGCTCCCTGCAGTCTCTGTCTCCCAGGCTGAAACAATTCTCCTACCTCAGCCTTCTGAGTAGCTGGGATCACAAGGATGTGCCACCACACCGGCTTTTTTGTTGTTGTTTTATTTTTTATTTATGCAGGTTAAACTTACTGGAAAATTCAACACTAAGTAGTTTATATTAAATAGAAATAAGTATTTTCATGCCTTGAGTATTGGAGGGGTAAATTTGTTGTTGTTGTTGTATTTTTAGGAGACATGGGGTTTCTTCACGTTGGCCAGGCTGACCTTGAACTCTTGCTCTAAAGTGATCAGCCTACCTCAGCCTCCCAAAATGCTGTAATTACAGGCATGCACCACTGCGCCTGGCTGGCTTTATTGTTCATTTTTACAAATTCCTTTGTTCTGACTTAGAAGATAGTTAGTTGCTTTCCCATGACTTTTGCCTGCATTTCATTCCTCAGAATAGCATACATTACATTGCCTCTGGCAAACTCCACTGCACACTTGTGAGACACTACAATTGAAAGGTAGATCCTATGTTTATATTACTATGAAAAAAGTTTGATCTACTGGACTCTTTGAAGTGTCTCATCCTCTTCCCCCAAAAGTCCCTGGACCACACATTAAGAAACATTGTCCTAGCCCATAGCAGCTATTAACTTATTGCTGCATCACTAGGAAAACTAAGTAACTGTGTTTCTTTCTTTCATTCTTATATTTCTATACCGATTGAATATAGTACATCTTCTCCATTGAAGATCAAGATGAATAATTTTTTAAAAATATGAATTCAATAGGCCGGGCGCGGTGGCTCAAGCCTGTAATCCCAGCACTTTGGGAGGCCGAGACGGGCGGATCACAAGGTCAGGAGATCAAGACCATCCTGGCTAACACGGTGAAACCCCGTCTCTACTAAAAATACAAGAAAATTAGCCGGGCGAGGTGGCGGGCGCCTGTAGTCCCAGCTACTCAGGAGGCTGAGGCATGAGAATGGCGTGAACCCGGGGGGGGCGGAGCTTGCAGTGAGCCGAGATCGCGCCACTGCACTCCAGCCTGGGGCACAGAGCAAGACTCCGTCTCAAAAAAAAAAAAAAAAAAAAAAAAAAAAAAAAAAAAAAAAAAAAAAAATATATATGAATTCAATAATGTCACTTTTCATCTTCAATCCTTTTGGTGATCTCCCATTTCTATTATGACACAGACCAAAATAGCTACTTGAATCTGTCTCATAAGCCAGAAACTGCACAATAATTATCCTCCAGATTTATGGCACTGTAATAATTTAAAACATTATGTAATAGCTTTTGATTTGATAGACCTTTAATAGCTAATTAAAAAGTGTTTATAGATATTCTGTTTCTATTTCTCAATTTTAATACCGGTACTTCTCAAATTTACCCCTCCAATACTTAAGGCATGAAAATACTTATTTCTATTTTAATATAAACTACTTAGTGTTGAATTTTCCAGTAAGCTTAACCTGCATAAATAAAAAATAAAACACAGTTGTTATTAAAACAATTTCAATACATTCTTGCCATATATTACCAAGTAATTATGAGATACTGTGTTTGACACTGCTGCGAGTTACTGGTCACTGTTGTAGATTGAGTACTATTCCTCAGCCACAAAACAAAAACTGCTATATCCAAAATGCTAGTAATATCAGAAATATCACTATAACGAAAAGTTTAGAAAGATTAAATGAAAAAATATACCTCCATAGAAAATGAAAATGATGATCATGGCTGGAAGTCAAGTAATACATTCAAAGATAAATTATTCAAGTCAACAAATTACTATCTATTTAATATTATTGCTAAAAGAGCCATGAACTTCAGTCTAAAAAAGTCAAGTTGAGCAACCCATAAAGCAGAAGAGTCTGTCCTCAGGATTCTCTTTGGAGAGTATACTAGTGTACAGTGCATCAAAATATCCAAATTTGAAAACCATAATGCCACATCAAGAAACAAGGAATAGAAATATTGTTTATATATTTGGCCATAAAAGTTGCTTGAAAGAAAAAGGAGCATATGTCCTCAATTGTGATTCCATAAAGCTAATTGTACTGGCATTCTTGAAAGAATAATATGACAATGCTTTTATATAATTTTGTTGAACATATAAATTTTGTTTATATTTTTAACTTAAATTGAATGTTGTTCTATACAACTTTTAAGTATTATCATGAGAAGTATTTCCCTCTGAACAAGTTAGAAATATTATTTATAAAAATAATATAAATAATATTTAAATCTGCTTACTGGAAATCTTTATGCAATGTCAGTTTATTGAACTCCTATATATCTACCAGCAATATGATATGCTCTATAGATACTAAACTAAAGGTACCAGTTTTTCTTAGACTTAGTATAGTCCAGTGATACAAGAAATGCACACTTTGTTATTGTTGTACTTATTATAATTAATTGGTTCTATATACTGGAAATGTTATTACATTTCATTAATTAAATTGAAACACATTCTTTGAATCTTTATAACATAGATCAACAAAAATAAAATATTACATGGTTTTTCATATAAAAACTCTTCCTGAAATAATCCAATTGACATTCCACAAGTGTCAGTGTCTCTATAATTGAATGTTGTGCTACTCAGATCTTTGAATTAGATGTGAAATATCTCTAAGCAGATATAAAATACTTTATCAAAATTAGTACATTATCTATTTTGATGTCTGTAGTATCTTTAATGATGTCCCCTATATCATTCCAGACACTGGAAATTTGTGTCTGCTTTTCATGATCAATCAAGCAAGAGTATTATTAATTTTATTGATATTCTCAAAGTATCAACTTCTGGTTTCATTGATTTGTCTATATTGTTATTTTGCTTTATATTTGATTATTTCTGTTTTTTATTTTTTTTTCCTTTATTTTGCTTGCTTTAGGCTAATTCACTTTTTATCATTTTTTAAGATAGAATCTTAAATTGTTGAATTTAAGATTCTTATTTTTTTCTAACATAAAAGTAGAAAGCTATATAGTTTTATTTTAGTGATGGTTTAGTTGCAACACATATATTTGGATATCTGAGGTTGATTTTTTGTCACTCAGTTTAAAATACACTACTTTCCAGTTTCAATTTCGATGTTTTAAATTTCTTTAACAGACATAGAAAGATGTAGTTTATTCCTCGTTGACTGAGCTCTGGTAGTTTGTAGCTTTTAAGGAAATTGTCCATTTTATCTGTGTTATCAAATATACGATCATGTCTTAGTTATTATCACTATAAAGCAAATTCCGTTTAAACTTAGCAATTAAAAAACAACAAACGATATCTCATAGAATTTCTGAGGAACAGGAATCCAAGAGCTGCTTAAGTGGGTAGTTGGGGCTCAGAGTCTTTCATGAGACTATAATCAAACTGTCAGATAAAGCTGCAATCATTTCAAAGCTCAAATGCGGCTGAAGAAGCTCCTTCCAGGCTTGTTCAGAGAATCATTACAGACTTCAGTTTCTTTTGACTGTTGTTCAACATCCTCTGTCTCTCACTGCGTGGGCCTTTCCAAAGCCTGCCTAACTCTCCTCAAGACCTGGTGGTTGGCCTAGCCTGAAAGAGAGAGAGTGAGACCTCAAAAGACACATGTACAGTTTTCCATAATCCAATCTCAGATGCGATATGCCATTGCTTCTGCCATATGCTACTGGACACCCGGATCAACCGTGGGTTGCAATAGGTGTCTTTGACGTATTATATGCTTAGTATCAATATTGTTCCATTTCATGTGAACAGTTAGAACATGATATGTCTTCCTTCAGCCTGAAGATCTCATTTGAACATTTTTCTTTAGCATTCAGATTTACTGGGGATACATTTATCTTTGAATTATCAGAAAATATGTTTGCTTTACTTTCTCTTTAAAGAATAATATCTTGTCAGGTATTGATTTCTAGATTGGCAGTGATTTTGTTGTTATTGCTTGTTAGTTTTTCTTTTAGCACTTTAAAAATCCTATTTGTCATCTGACCTTCACTGTTTCTGAGGAGTTATCATTTGTATCACTGTTCTCTTTGTAATGCAACTTTTTTCTGCTGGCCGCATTTAAGCTTTTCTCTTTACTCTTGGTTTATAAGGTAAACTATAATATGTGTTTTGTCAATGTTATCCCATTTAGATTTCACTGACTATAAAATGCACTAATGTTTTCTACCAATATAGGAATTTTTCAGTCAACATTTTTTTCTTCAAATGTTAGATTAGGCCAAACTTTATTGATCTGTTTTCCTCCAACTTATGTTTTGCTATCAAATCTATCCATAAATACTCATTTCAGATATATACTACTTACTTCTTGAATTTATACTGGTTTCTAATTTGTTTATTTATATTTGCTTTATTGTTTTCTGAAATTCCTCATCTGTTCACTCCTATTATCTTTCCTTAAGAGTTTTAAACGTGTTTAAAATACCTATTTTAAATTCTTTAATCATTAATTTCAATATTTACGTTCCCATAGGGTCTGTATCAATTTTAACTAAAAAAATTATTTTTATGTCACATTTTTCTGCTTCTTCACATGACTCATAAATTTTGTTTCATGATGCATATTTTAAAAACTGCTTTATTGAGGTATGATTGACATATGAAAAATTGTACACATTTAACATTTACAACTTGATGAGTTTGGAGATAAGCATATACCTCTGAAACCTGAAAATATGCATGATATATCGAGTAGCTTTAAACTCACATTGAATAGTATTGAATTTTCTTCTGGCAGGCAGCTTAATTAATAGTAGATCTTCTTGATCATTTTAGGTTTATTATTTGTTAGAGCTGATGCATTTTTTATTTTCTCTTGGTCTTCGAGCATATTATTTACTATAGAGTACAGTTCTGACGACTTATGCTTTCTGAAGTCTCAGCTAAGTGACCGAGTGCTTTGGTGGAGTTTGCCTACCATGATTGAGCCAGAATTCCAACATTTTCCTGTTCTGCTGACTGTGTTGTGTCTCTATTCTGCTCTCAGTGCTGCAGCAGCTATTCTGCTATACTTTATGAAAATTCACCTTGCATATGCCGCATCAATCATGGACCAGGGCCGTGCAGACTTCTAAGTCCTCATTTTGCTCGTTTTTTTTTCTTTTCTGCCTCATCAGTTCAAGCTACGTAAGCAGCACAGAATTCTGATTTCTGCCTTCTCTACTAAGTGAAAGCACTTTGTTTTGCTTGCACTCCACTTTCCCCTAGAATGTGACTCCAGGCAGAAAGCCAGGGAAAATGTGAATCTCACGTTACATTTTTCCCTTCTGTCAAGAACTGCAGTCCTTCACTGGCTGTTGTTTAATATCTGAAAAGAGTATCTCCTATATATTGTGTTTTACAATTGTTTACGGTGAAGGGATAGTCTAATATAAGTTATTTTACCACGGTCTAAATTGTCCTCTATGTATTACTTGTTGAAAGAATAAATTCATGAAAATTTAGAATTTATAAATGAATGTAATAAAATTTTCATACATATTGTTGATTGATTGAACATAACATTCATAGCTAGGTGTAACCTATTGCGTAAATGGTTGTACAAAGGTTCTGAAACCATTAATCAAGTTGACGTATGGTATATGATTTGGCTACTTTCCCTATTTTTCCTATAGATTCTTCCTGTCCCAAAAGGTTCACATAGTCATATGTATCAATAAGTTATTGTAATTTGGTAGCTATGTAACAACTTCCAATAAAAGATTATAACCTCCAAACTTGAATTCTGTTTAGAAAACACACTAAAAGATAGATGTTGTTGCCGGCATGGTGGCTTACACCTGTAATCCCAGAACTTTGGGAGGCCAAGGCGGGTGGATCACAGGGTCAGGAGTTTGAGACAAGCCGGGCCAACATGGTGAAATCCCGTCTCTACTAAAAATACAAAAAATGTAGCTGGGCGTTGTGGTGCCCGCCTGTAATCCCAGCTATTTGGGAGGCTGAGGCAGGGGAATTGCTTGAACCCAGGAACTGGAGGTTGCAGTGAGCCAAGATTGCACCACTGTACTCCAGCCTGGACAAGAGAGCAAAACTCTGTCTCCCCCACCAAAAACAAAACAAAACAAAACAAAACAAAAAGATAGATGTTGTTTTATAATAAGTGTATTGAAAATCAGTAATAGCAATTACATGCTCCATTCATTTTAACCATTTCAAGATTCCATTATTTAATTAAGGAATAAAAAATAGTTTAATTTTGCATTCCATTAAAAACATGTTTACTGTTTAACATAATAAGATACAATAATTGTAGTTCAACTAATTATACGTGATCTTTTTTGTAAATAAAACATAATTCTAATAATAGTATTTGAAATTAATCTTTTTTTTTCTATTTCTCCAGTTAATTCTAGCTTGTGCAAGTAAAGTTTAGGCACCATGATCACTGAGATCTAGAAAAATGTAAAAATGGACATTAAATGTGAGACCTAATTAATAATTAAGCTACACAAGGGGAAACAAGACAATTTATTCTGACAAGCAATATTACCTATCTCCCAGATCACCTTGTCCTGTCAGAAGAACCTTCATCCCAATGACTTTATTTCAAACGTATTGCTTTTGAAATAACAGCAGGGATTTCTGGGCTCCTCAGCATCTCTTGTTTACCATCTAGTGTCATGCTTAATGATCAACATTAAAGTTATTGCTTCCAAACCACCTTAATTAGGGTTGCAAAGCTTTAAAAAGTTCCTTTCAAAAGCTCAGATCATCAAATTAGATTGCCCTCATATATTCTGATTATATAATGAGGTTCTTGTAGTGAAACATCATAATCACATTTCTAATCAGACATCCTGCAGTTCCTTTGTAAGGTAAATTTTCCTACCCGCAGTACTTCCTGTGAGTGCACTGAGTCCTTGGCTCTCCGGGTCATAGTTGATTGAACCAGACACAAGTAAGTAATGCAGAGCCTGTGTCTATGGGATGGCCTACCTCAAGATGCTGTGCCCAAACCGAGGTAATCTCGTATAATAAGATTTTCCTTCAACTCTCTTAATTAGGGATTAGAGAGTGTTGTTTGATATAAGAGGTCTTACACTTTTTTAAAAAAAGTAAATATTCCCTATTAAAGTAAAACAGACTCAAAAAAAAGCACATGAATTATGTACACAGCTTGATAAAGTTAAAAAAAGTGAACCAACCATAAGTTCCCTTGTGATATTTCCTGGTCAGTAACAACTCAGCAAGGTAACCATTATGCCAACTTCTAAAATTGTAAATTATCAAAAATTATTTTTGTTCCTAAAAGTGTTCTTTAAAAATAGAGTTATGTATTACTTATTTGTTTGAACCTGACTTGCTTTGCTCAAAATGTTAATATGATGATGGCAAGATTCATCTAAGTTGTTGACTGTACTAATGGTATAGTTTTATTTATTTAATTTATACCATTTCATTTTATGGGCACTCCAAAATTCATAATTTTTGATGAACTTAATGTACATTTATAGTTGTGATGGTTACACAGTGCTGCTACAGAAATTCTAATATGTGTCTTTTGATAGGTAATCTAATGGATATAGAAGTCTGATAGAATTTCTACTTCATAGGTTATATATACCTATTCAGCTAGAGTAATTACTGCCTGAATTAGTCTTTTTTATTGATGCTATAATAAATTGTCATACACTTAGCGGTTCAAGATAACATATGTTTGTTTATTTATTTATTTATTTATTTATTTATTTATTTATTTATTTATTTTTTCTCTTAGTGTTTAGGAGATCAAAGTCTAAAATCAAGGTGCTGGTGAGGCTGCATTCCTTCTGGAGGTTTCAGGGGAGAATTGTTTCCTCGTCTTTCTCACCATCTAAAAGGTGTCTGCGTTCTATGGCTCATGGACTTTTAATATCACTCCAACTTGTTGGCCCCATTATCACATATACTACCATCTCTGATCCCACTGCCTTCCTCTTTCAAAGATTCTTGTGATTACACTGGGCTTACCCAGATAATCTGAGATCATCTCCCCGTCTGAAAGTCGTTAACCTGATCACATTTGCAAAGTCCCATTTGCCATGTAAGGTAACATATCAAATATTCTGAGGATTAGGACACTATTCTGCCAACAACAATGATGAAGGAAATATGAGTAGGAATACTAGATCTTAGGTTGCAATGATTTTGAAGACTTTGAATATAGGCACTAGAAGCACTGACTTGCTGTGGCCTGGACTTCCATGGTTCTTTTGTTGAAATACTAAAAGGTAAGAATCATTGATAGCCATCTTAGAATCATTCTACCACTATTTACATGTGTATGAATGTGTTCTCTTGTGTGTGTGTGTGTGTGTGTGTATGTGTGTGTGAGATATGGTTAGTGCAAAAGTTGCTGTGGTCTTTGCCATTAAAAGTAATGCAAAAACCACAAATACTTTTGCATCAGCCTAATAGTTGTTTTCGGTAGGTCTCATAAATGTCTTAGAATAAATTTCTTACAATGGCTGGGCATGGTGGCTCAAGCCTGTAATCCCAGCACTTTGGGAGGCTGAGGTAGGTGGATCACTCAAGGCCAGGAGTTCGAGACCAGCCTGGCCAACATGGTGAAACCCCGTCTCTACCATAAACACCAAAAATTAGCCAGGTGTGGTGGCGTGTGCCTGTAATCCCAGCTACTCGGGAGGCTGAGATGGGAGAATCTCTTGAACTTGGAAGGTGGAGGTTGCAGTGAGCCGAGATTGTACCACTACACTCCAGCCTGGTTGAGAGAACAAGACTCCATTAAAAAAATAAAGTAAAATAAATTTCTTACAGTGACTGAATTTACATCCCATGAACTAAGAGGTATAAACTAAGACCAAATAACATAGATAAAGACTATAAGATTGATTAAGCCATTTTCAGAAATAATGTATTAGTAGATGTAAATCTCCAAAGTGTAAAGATGTCTCTTAATTATTACATTTAGTTCTCAGGTTCATGACTGTTTACTCTAAAATTCCCTTTTGTGAATAGAAAGTTTATCACTATAATAAAATCATACTGCAAAGCAATTAATCAAAATACATAGCCTTGGGAAACTCTGAGGTGCAGGAAATTATTAAAAAGTAACATAAAGTTTATGCTTATTTTTAAAATGCAGATTTAATCTTTGTTAAAGTATTCTTTGCCCTATGGATATGTTTAGCATACTCAAAAACCTAACTTAGGTTCATTAATTTTATATTGGCAACATGTCATTGCACTTTGTCTCCTAATTTGATTTGCTTTAGATATTTTTAGTGAATTGAATTCCAGACTAAAGATAGTCAGCTATTAGTATATGTAGTTAGTAGGGCAAATGTAGGCCAGGATGAAGGTATTTGCTGTATTAAACCATATACATTTCATTTTGAATAGCAAGTTAAATAACCCATTTCACTATCATCCCACAGATGTTATGTCGTGGTTCACTTAATTTGCACAAAACTATTTCCTTATATTTTTGGAAAATAAAAGAAAATTGTGGTTATCCCTTTCATCAGTTATATTCAGTGTTTTGTATCTGAGAATTATTGTGTCTTAAGGAATTCATTTGTACTACATCATTCCAAGAAAAAGCCATGCTTCTTTTGAGTTTCTGGCTTACTATCCGAAGGAATTCTTTCTGTTCTAATTCTGTAGTAAAAAATACTGAAATGAGCTCTCAAGCAGTTATATATTAAAGCTTCTCACATTTTAGTACATTAATTGCCACATTAAAGTGTGGTATTGATCTAACATTTTATATACTGATACTGAATGAATTCAATTAGCACATTTAAGAAATATCTGTGAGTTTTTAAATAAAAGTTATGTTTCATTGTCTTTTTCAAGTATTAACATAACCCAGGTCTATTTAAGATCTATTTTAGTGCAGTTCACCAAATGTTAAGTGGAACAAATACTTCATTTTGCAATCTGTTTTAAAAAGAAGCTTCTACTCCAGTACTTCTATTAGAGGGGTTTGGGGTAAATTGAACAAGGTTTTGAAAGACAATAACACCATTATTCATCAATTTCCAATTTTTATTCCCTTCTGTAAACATAGAGTTCTGGTTTCCACTTTCAGAATGGCTCAGTAAGTTCTTAGCAGGCCACCACTCTCGTAGATAACTGTAGTATAAATGCTGGAAAAATATAACAAACTACCTACAGGCTTTGGAATGTAATCAAAAGAGACAGATTCTAGAAAAGGGTAGAAACATGAAGGGATCATCATGTAGTATACTCTCCCCATTTCTACTTTTTGTTTTCTTTTGCTATGTCTGTGGACATACTGCAGTTATCCTCTGTTGTGTGGCCACAACTTTGATGACTCACAGTCTTTTTGAAATGAAAAGGAATAGAACAGAAATTAGGGCAACCACTTCCATCAGAATGTATGGTGAGAACCCTAGAAAAGAGAGAGGAGAGGAAGAAAAACCTCTCTGTAGAAACTTTGTACAAATATCTGACTGAACCTAGTGCCATCTTTGCAAATGGAAAACAACCCATCTAAAATAAAAATAAATGACTGAACAAAGATATGAGTTTCTGCAGAAAATATAATTTTTCCGGTTTATGTACAACCAAGTTAATTGCCTGTTAAAACAAAAATGTCAACGCTCCTGGGAGAAAAAAAGAGTATAATCTAAAGTTTCTACAACATCACATTCAGGATACAAGCAAATATTACTTAACATGTGAACAGCCAGGGAAATGTAACTCATTTTCAAGATAAAAGAGAATAATGGCAATCAATCTTTATATTTTAGAATTATCAGAAAATGGAATTCAAAACAGCTGTATAATTTTTCTCAGTGAGATAAAGAAAAATGCTCTTATAATCAGTGAGAAGATAGGTAACATTGACCAAAAAAACTTGAAAACATAAAAGTATATGAAAATTCTAAAACTGAAAGTTGTAATATAGCTTAAATATAAACAACACTGGATAGGCTTAATAGCAGAACGGAAATGAAGAAATAATCAGCAAACTTGATGACAGTTCAATAAAAACAAAAGATAAAAGATTGGAAATAAATGGAGCAGCAGCAAGCTGTAGAACAACATTAAAAAATCCAATATGTGTGTAATCTGAGTTCCATAGAAAGAGAAAAAGAGAATGGGTCAGAAAAGAAACGTTAACCCCAAATTTTCAAAATGTTAGAGAAACATAAGTCTATATATTTAAGAAGGTTAGAAAACATCAAGAAGCATAAATGTGAAGGAAATCATGCTCAGGTCCATTATACTAAAAAAAATACTGGAAAGCAAAGACAAATTAAAAATCTTGAGCTTATCCAAAGAAAGATTACATTATAAACTGGAGAAGCACTATTCTAACAAGAGCCGATTTCTCATCAGTAACAATAGAGGCCAGAAAATGATGAGGAAACATCTTTAAAGTATTGAGAGAAATAAATTCGAATCTCATGATTGTATGCCTGGCAGAAAAAATATCCTTTAAGAATGGAAATAAATAAAAGCATTTTCAGGTAAACAAAAACAAGAATTTGTGGCCAGGAGATCTGCAATGTAAAATATACTGAAAACTGTTTTTCAGGTTGAAGGAAAATGATGTTGGTGGGAAACTTTGATATTCATGAAGGAATAAGTAGCATCAGCTCTGGGAAAGAGCATGTAAATTAAAAATACATTTTCCTCTGGATTTCTTTATAATATCTATGTTGATATAGAACAACGAATATAATATTTTCATTGATATTTGACATCATATCCTAACCATAAAGAAGGGTTTGGATTGGGGCAGGGATAGTAAATGAAACTTTATAGTTTCAAGTTCACTTATATTCTAAGAAAACTGAGAAAAGTTAAAAATATATTTAGTAATCTCTAGATTAAAACTAATGTAAATAGGTACAGTTAAAAGGCCAATAAATAAAGTTTACATTAAAATATAGTCACATAATTTGAAAAATGAAATAAGAAACTAATTTCTTAAAAAATGACAGAACACAAACTGAAAGATCTAAATCTAAAAATTTCTGCAATTATACTAGTTTTATTCGACTCAGTATTCAAATTAAAAGACGAGAGTTTTTCAAAATAGGTGAAAGAACAAAAAAATGTATATTTCAGCCTTGTTTGAAATTGTATAAAATTCTGGCAAATTCTGTACCAAAAAAAATATGAACAGATATAATGTCGATAACTCTGAACTGAGGCAGTAAGATCAGTTATCCAGGTTTTTGCCTCTCCTGCCAAGGAGATAGTGGAGAAAACCCAAGAAGGAAATGCTGAACTTAGCTTGGATTGTTAAGTCTCTGCATGGAAGAATTGCTCTCAAGACTTGCACAGATCCAGAGCAGAATTTACAAAAGCAATAGGTAACCATTTGCTTTGCTTCATATTGTTCGTTAGCATAGTGTAGCATAGTCTAGATTATTCTAATCAAGAGAAATCCAAGTAATCTTGCTACTTATAAATTAACAGCTTTGTTTATGTAACATGTGAGTATTTATTATGAGTTTGTCAATTACGATAATTTGAATTATGGGACTGCTAGTACTGGCTACATGTATAACTTGCAGAAGAGTAAAATCTCAGGAACATATGACATCTAATTAATATTAAAATATACTTATTACAAAGTATTTAAGGTTTGCCATGTTACAAAAGAGACAACAGTAACATAAAAATTAGTAAGTTAAGAGCCATATATACATATATATGATTTTTTAATGTGCCTTACTGGTTTAAATCCATGTATCTACAAATATTTGGGATCTTAATTTTTACAGTTTTAAACTGGATCTATCTTCTTGAAAGACCATCTTTTTTCCCCAAAATCATGAATTCTTAAAGTGATGATTATCTACTGAATGGAAAGATTGTTGGTAAAGTATGAAGTATGAGCATGCTTGAAGTATGAGCATTTATGCTATAAGAATGAAAGCAACATTAAAATGGATTACATATAACAGAAATGAAGATATGTATGGGCTAAATATTATGTTAGAGTTCAAAACAGTACACACTACATAGTAATAGTATTAAAATTGCTTTTCAGAGAATAATGAAAAAAGTGAAAAGAAAGAAGACATAATATAGTATTTTTATAATAAAGTTACAAAGATGTGTTATAGCAAAATTAAAGAAATGGAAACCCTAAAGTTATAGTAATTTATTTACACTACAAATTCAAATAATATATCTGAACAAAATGAATAGAAAGCAACTGAGAGGAAAATGTTTAAATTGATAATAAAGAAATAGAAGAAAAACTTCAATATAATTTTGTTCTTTCTCAATTTCTTCATTTCTTGAACTGATTTAAACAAAATGTATGTAAAATAGCTACTTAAAATTAATGAATGCATTCTATAATAAATTCCTTAAAATTGTTAATTCCTAAAGCAGTTAAGACTGTTTATAAATACAGTTCTAAACGGGAATAATAAGGTATATTTTGTTTACGCAAAAATTACCTTTACCTTAAAAGAAATAATACAACGGGAGGCCGGGAGCAGTAGCTCACACCTGTAATCCCAGCACTTTGGGAGGCGGGCAGATCAAGAGGTCAGGAGATGGAGACCATCCTGGCTAACATGGTGAAACCCTGTCTCTACTAAAAATACGAAAAATTAGCCGGGCGAGGAGGCGGGAGCCTGTAGTCCCAGCAACTTGGGAGACTGAGGCAGGAGAATGGCATGAACCCCGGAGGCAGAGCTTGCAGTGAGCCGAGATCCCTCCACTGCACTCCAGCCTGGACTACAGAGTGAGATTCCATCTCAAAACAAACAAACAAACAAGCAAACAAACAAACAATACAACAGGAAATGATACTCTCCTTTGTCCTATTCATCATCCCTTGTCAAAGATTCTCTTCTATCATATCTGATTCTTATGCTGGTTAATATATTTTTTGTTTCTTCCCTCAAATTTTTATTGTGTTTCCCCTCTTCAGTGCATTAGATCATTATCCTCAAAAGTCTTGTGTCTCCACTATCCAATAAAAAATTGTAGACAGCAGGAAACTTATAAGATTGTGCATATTTAAGGAGTCTAACCAGCTAGAAATGTTACTTAGCAGAATCAAACAGTAACCAGTTTTTTTAAAAAAACTAAAGCACAGTGTATTTGCAATTAATTCGCCATTCCTATATGTTTGACTGAGTAAAAAGGTGAAGGATTTGATGTTCAAAATGTGCTAGTCTAGCATTTTAAAATTATTCCTCTTGGTTTTTGATGCTTCACGGTATTCTTGTTCTCACTAATTCAATTTTTCCTGCTTGATAAAATATTTGAAGTTGCCAGTCGTGCATATCATTACACTGTTTGGTGTGCACAGTGAATGGTGACCTTAATTATTGTCTTTCTTTGTGTATTTTCAGTAAAAGGTCTCATGAGCCCTAAGATGCTTTAACAACATTGATACCTCCTTCTAAAATGTATCTGACATTGTCATCAGTCATTCAGAGAAGCCTGAGCTGTTAACATACTTCGTCTTTTCACTGGACATCAAATGTTGAAATTTTTTTTTCCCTCTCCATCAGATGCCTGGTTACTATGTTAAGGAACATTGAATTTTGCACTGAAAATGTAATTTTGAAATAATTAGCCACAGGCTTTCGTTTTTCTTCATTGCTCTGCCCTATTGAGTCTCTACAATTTAAAAAAAAAATAATTTTCTTACAATTTTTATTATTTGTCTTTCATGAGAATATGTAGCATTCAAAATGCTCGGAGCCAAAGGGAACTGAAAAATGTTAAGTGTAATCAGAGTGTTTTCACTGAGTGTTGTTTCTGTCCAACACCAAAGTATGATTTGTTTCCTGTGCTGTCAGCTCATCACAGTTCAATGTCAGAAAGACTGCTAAATGAGGTCAGACATGCTTCCTGTTTCTGAACTCAATCTTGAGGAAGCTGCTGAATATGTGATAATGTAACACACAGACTTCAAACTTAGATCCATAAATCTTAGCAGTTCGGTAAAGAATATTTGGTCAGTGGGCTTGCAGCATCTGACAGCTAAGGATTGCTCTATTGGTCCCAGTGGCAACTCTCTCTGGTATGTTGTGGTTTGCTAACATGGAAATACAGGGTCAAAATCCTTAAACACAGGACGAGTATGTTTAAACCCCATTTTGTACTCTCATATAGTTTAGGATAGTGCATGTACTATACTACATAATTGACCCTCTCTATGTATGTTCTGCTGTATATGCCTATGTATATATACTGTTGTATGTGTTCTGCTGAAGCAAATAGAGTAATGCAAATGAAACTGAAGTACACCAGTTTCAGAGGTGTGATATAAATCTAAACATATTGCTCTTTCTCACACACATACAAAGGAAATTATTTTGCTTCATCTTCATAATGACTATAGTCTGTGTTTGATCTAATTAAATACTTATGATATGATTACGGCACTTCAACAGCCTAATTCAGTGAAATAAGTTGACATCAGTTATTTGCTATCATGTAAATTCATATAAATGTAATAGTTGACTACTTTAAATGTTAAATTATTTGTATTGATATTATGTAAATATAGCCTTATAAGAATGCATCAGATGGTTGAAGAAAGTTTAAAGAGAACATACAAGTTAATGAAGTTCAATCAAGAAGTTATAGTCATTAACATCTTATAAATTATATATATATTTATTTTATATTTCAGTACATTGTATATGTATGTGTGTGCATATGTATATATATCAAGTCACCATGTTTTCTTATATTCAATATTAAGCACTGTTCTGATAGCAAAACCATTTTTACTGCAGTTTAATGTTCTTACATTCTAAATAATGAATTAGATGTACATATTTTATATTATTTTACCCTTGCATATATACATTTCAGTTAAAATAATCATTAAGCACTAGCACATAAAAAGGACAGTGTTAATGCACATATTGGAACATTAATTGGGGATCACATAGTTTGGATTGTTTTTTAAAATGACGGTTAGAAATATTTTTCCCATTAGTACCATAAAACTTTCTCAAAAATTACGAACATTGATTTCTTACAGGCTATTGCTGGAAGATCTCTTCCATTGGAAAGTCACCCAAAACGTGTAGGTATATGTCTGAATTTCACTTAATAGATGTCATTCTTAAAGTAAAATCTAAACATTTAATTACATTATACTTCCTTAGTATATGCAAATATTTATCTGCCCTTTCTTAAAATTTCTATAATTCTGTGCATAGAATGAATTTATTTTATGGTAAAGCTGATGCCAATTAGCCTATGTGTATGTTAGGTACTGACTCTATTAAGTCAAGGAGTGAAAACAGGCGAAGAGAGTATAAATAGAAGGTCCTTTAACCTACATAAAATAACACAAGTCATTGGGAAGGGTACACATCTCCTAGAACAACATTAGAAATAATTAACATCTCTCAGTGGAGCTGTACAATAGCAATAAACGCAATCATTCACTTTACTGAAAATACTTGTGTGAAACAAATATTCATCATGTATGTATATTTTAGATCAGAGTGATCTAACCAATGAAACTAATTTATTTTGTTAAAAGCCTCTTTGATTTACTCTGTGGTTGTGGAAGGATGGAAGTCATTCAAATGGAAATGCTCAAAGGGTGAAGAAATCTAATAATGTGTCATAAATATAATAAAAAAGGTAAATTTAATCAGGCCAGGTGCAGTGGCTCACACCTGTGATATCAGCCCTTTGGGAGGTGGAGACAGAAGGACTACTTTAGGCCAGGAGCTTGAGACCTGCCTGGGCAACAAAGTAAGACAACACCTGTACAGAAAAATTTGAAAATTAGCTGGGAGTGTTGGCACGTGTCTGTAGTCCCAGCTACTTGGGAGACTGAGGTGACAGGATCATTTGAACCCAAGAATTTGAGACTGCAGTGAGCTATGATTGTGCCACTGCACTCCAGCCTGGGTGACAGAGTGAGACTTTATCTCCAAAAATTAAACAAAAGAAAGAGAAACAAAGATCGAGGGAAGGAAGGAAGGCTATTAAGACCAGCCTGTTGCTGCCTGAATTATTGATAATCTGATGATATCATTTTAAGCTTTTCAGAAATTCCCGTATTTGTGGACATTGGTGATACATTGTTCATACTTCCAAACATAACATTTGAAATTAATTTTAAAAATAACTGAAATCACATTTTATATCTATGAGACAGAAAAAGTCTGATTGAAAGTAAAGCTTTAATTTAAAAATTTCAAGCAGCTTTTATTTCCTTCTAGCACTGAATAGTTTGTTACTCTGAAATTCTTGTTTGTTTGCTTCTTGTTTTTTTGGATTTATCAGCAGAAACCAAGATTGAATTGCTTAAGGGAAAAAATGGGTGCAATAGAAAAATATTTTTTATGTCATTGGGAGTTAAAGAAATAGTGGAATAACCAAGGTATCTGAAAAAAGGGACTAGAGTTTATTCTAAGATTTTAGCGTGAAGATAACATTTAGTAACAGAATGAAAAATTGACAAGTTATCTGTTTCTCTGCCTCCATATTTTAGAACTGTTTGGAGAGAAAATTTTGTTTGTCCATTTCAGATCAGTTGTCTGTGTCAGGATCATTATCTATCATCAGATGAGTAGGCACATACTATGTAGAAATGGCCCAGTAAAGATTTTCTACTGCATTTTAGGGTTTTTTTCCAGAGAAAGGGCCATCACTGTGAAGCAGGCATCTACCCCAAGGCATACTGAGTAAAGATAATGGTTCCTGCCTAATTTATTTTTCTAGGTCACTGTGCTCCCTCTGTGAATCGCAGCCTGAGCTTTTGTTCTGTCTTCAACTTCTTGATTCTTCCACTTTCCACATCTGGTATCTAACAAAAACCTGTTTCCTTCTTCAGAGCTTCTGCAGAGAGCCACTTGATTCATTGGGGGTGGGAAGCTCGGAGATGGGAATTAGTGTTGCTCTGAGCTCATCTCTCACATACCCTTTCTTATATGAATAGAGCATTTGCATTTTAAGCAAATCTCTTTCCTATATTTTATTTATCATAGTATAATTTTACCTGTAATACAAATATAACAATGATTATATTTTCCTTTCAGTAAGTGGCTGTAGAAATCACATACTATTATTCCTAGCAGTTTACCCTGCATTATAACTTTAGCTTATCACAGTGCTTACCTGCAATAATATCCCCTTCCATGAAAAAAAAAAATTATTCTCTTGTGCTCAATTTTCTCTTTTCTGTGCAAACTCTCTTTTATGTTCTTTGACAATTTTTTATCATTGTGCTACTCTCTCTCCTTTCCTAACCAGCTTCAGATGCATGAAAATGATGTGAGTTCTCTCCTTTCTAGTTGACTCTTTCCAGCCTCCTTTTTCTCTTTTTTCTATATATGTAATTTTATTTTATCTTAATTTCATTTTTTATATTGGTTTTGATTGTCACATAATAATTGTACATATTTATGGGGTATATTGTGGTGTTTCCATACATATAATGATATATAGTAATCAATCACAGTAATTAGTATATCTATCAGCTTATTCATTTATCAGATTTCTGTGTTAGGAACATTCAGCATCTTCCTTCTAGCTGTTTGAAACTATATAATGTTTGAGAGTTAACTATAATCATTCTACGGTGATGTAGAAAACTAGAACTTATTCCTCCTGTCCAACTGTGACTTGTATACAAATCTCTCTCTATTCTTCCCCTTTCCCATCCGTCTCAGCCTCTAGTATCTTCTACTCTATGTTATACTTCTATGAGTTCAACTTTTTTTTAAGCTTCCTAATATGGGCGAGAACATCTGGTGTTTAACTTTCTGTTCCTGGTTTATTTCACTTAACATAACATACCCCAGTTCTATCCACCCTACCATGAATGACAAATGACAGGATCTTATTCTTTTATATGGCCAAATAGTATTCAATTGTGTGTGTGTGTGTGTGTGTGCGCGCGTGTGTATGTGTGACATTTAAAATTCATTCATCTGTTGTTGGACCTGTAGGTTGATTCTATATCTTGGCTACTATGAATAGTGCTGCACAAATATTGCCATGCAGATGTCTCTTTGATATACTGAAGACCTGAACAGACCAATGACAAGTAATGAGATTAAAAAAGTAAGACAAAGCTTTCCAACAAAGAAACGTCAAGGATTAGATGGCTTTGCCACTGTAATTCACTGAATCTTTAAAGGGCAATTAATACTGATTTTTCTCAAACTATTCTAAAAAACTGAAGCAGAGACTATTCTTTCTAACTCATTCTACAAAGCCAGCATACTACTGATACCAAAACCAAAAAAGACACAGTGAAAAGAGAAAACTACAGGCCAATATCCCTGATAGATGTAGATGTAAAAATCCTTAACAAATACTAGAAAACTGTATCCAACAACACATCACAAAGATAATATAGTGTGACCACGTCAGATTTATCCCAGAAATGCAAGTATGGTTCAGCATATGCAAATCAATAAATATCATACATCACATCAACAGAACAAGGAATAAAAACCATATGATCATTTCAATCGATTCAGAGAAAGCATTTGAAAAAATTCAACATATGTTTATGATAAAAACCCTTAATAAATAAAGTATAGA
Source organism: Theropithecus gelada (assembly GCF_003255815.1). Taxonomy (NCBI): domain Eukaryota; kingdom Metazoa; phylum Chordata; class Mammalia; order Primates; family Cercopithecidae; genus Theropithecus; species Theropithecus gelada. The sequence continues at coordinate 31,574,252 of NC_037672.1, forward strand.
AGGAAAGTAGCTTAACATAATAAAGGCCATATATTATTGTTGGCCCATATTATTGTAGACCCAAACCCATAGCTAACATAATACTGAATTGGGAAAAATCTAAAAGCTTTGCCTTTAAGAACAGAGAAAAAAAAAAGAATGCCCACTTTCACCACCCTTATTTAGCATAATACTGTAAGTTATAGAAAGAACAACTAGGAAAGAAGAAGAAATAGCAAATCCAAAGATGAAAAGAGGAAGTGAAATTGTCTCTGTTTCCGAATGACATGATTTTATATATAGAAAAAACCTAAAGACTCTACCAAAAAACTTCTAGAACCAATAAGTGAATTCAGTATAGTTGCAGGACACAAAATTAATATACAAAAATCAGTAGTGTTTCTATACATTTATAAGAAACTAGTGGGAAAACAGTCAAAACGGCAATCCCTTTTACAATGTATATTTAAAAAATAAAGGCCAAGTAATGTGACTCATTACTGTAATCCAAGCACTTTAAGAGACCCAAGAGTTTGAGACCAGCCTGGGCAGCAAGATTAAATCCCATCTCTACAAAAAATACACACACACACACACACACACACACACACACACACACACACAAATTAGCCGGGTGTGGTGGCATGAGATTATGGTGCCAGCTACTTGAGAGGCTGAGATGGAAGGATTGCTTGAGCTTGGGAGGCTGAGTTTATAGTGAGTTGAAATCTCATCATTGCACTCCAGCCTGGGAGCAAAGCCCTGTCTCAAAAAAAAAAAAAAAAAAAAAAAAAAAAGAAAAGAAAAAATAAATAGGAGATGAAAGACCTCTACAAGGAAAACTATAAAGCACTGATGAAAGAAATTGAAGAGGATGCAAACAAATGGAATGGCACCCCATGCTCACAGGTCAGAAGACTTAATAAATATTGTTAAAGTAAACCTACTTCCCAAAATAATCTACAAATTCAACATAATCCTAGTAAAAATACCAATGATATTCCTCACAGAACCAGAAATTAATCGACATATCTACAGCCAATTGATTTTCATAAAGGGTAGCAAGAACACTTTTTAGGGAACTGATAGTCTTCTAAACAAATGATGCTTGGAAAACTAGAAATCCATATTCAGAAACATGAAACTAAACCTCCGCTTCTCACCCGCTCCAAAGTCAACCCAAAATGGATGAAAGATCTAATTCTAAAATCCGAAATGATAAATCTACTAGAAAAAAATGGGGAAATGCTTCAGGACATTATTCTGAGAGAATATTTTTTTGAATAAGGAATCAAAAGCAAAAGTATATAAATAAGATTATATCAAACTACAGGTCTTCTGCAAAGCCAAGGACACAACATTGTGAAAAGACACCCTACAAATAGAAAATATATTTGCAAACTACTCATCCAACAGTTCATTAATATGATGAGGAACTCAAATATTTCAACAGCAAAATATTACCAAACAATTTGATTTAAAAAAACGGGCAAATGATCAAATCAGATATTTCTCAAAAGAACATATACAAATGTCCAACAAATATATATAAAAAAGTTAAACATCCCTAATCATCAGGGAAATGCAAATCAAAACCATAATGAGGTATCATCTTATTCCAATTAGAATGGCTATCATCAAAAAGAAAAAAAACACAGGAAATGCTGGAGAGAATACAGAGAAAAGAGAACTCATACACTGTTAGTGAGAATGTAAACTAGTAGAACCACTCTGAGGAACAGTATATTCTTCAAAAAACTACAAATAAAACTACCATATAGTCCAGCAATTCCACCACTGGGCATTTATCCAAAGGAAAGTAGTTCTTTTTTATTTTTTTTATTTTTAACACCCGCCACATTTTCTGGATTTTTTAAGGGGAAGGACTATGGCAAGCAATAATATCTAAAATCATTTTTATTGATGCTCAATAAGTTAAAAAAATGCTCAGGCTTCATGTAATTGCTATATTCTGAACATTGAAATTGTGTCATACACTCTAAATAAAACTGGGTTATTGGACAAGATTTAATCATTTTACCATGGAAATCAGAGTTTATTAAGTAGTAACAAATGTTACATTTATTTATTTTGAAATGAATGTTGAAAATACAAACCTGTCACATAAATTGCATTAATTTACAAGTATTAAATTTAATGTTATTTTTTGGTTTTAGAGAGAATAATAATGTTCCAATTGCATTAGTAATTAGAAATATACTCCATTGAAATGTAATTCAACTGACTGAAAAAATGCATAAATGTTTTTCTAATTAATCTTTTTATATCTTAATTTGGTAAAATGCATCCCTTTTAATATTCTAAATAGAACACTGTTTAGATAATAAAATAAATTTAAAAATTGGATTTGTCCTTCATCCATGTTAAATTATTTTTATATCAATATAGAAACAGAAATCTAAGATGTGTTTGTGTGCGTGTGTGTGCATCACATGTTAGTGTAACTATTTACACTGGTAGACTGGGGTCTTCAGGTTCTTATTTGCCACCTCGAGTTTCCACAGAGATTGATTGCCTTAAGCATTGGACTTATTTACCAGTTTCCAGGAAGTGCATTTTCTTTCCAAACATTCCTGTTCTTTAGGAAACCAACCTTCTCCTGAGAAAAATTATCTTTCTAACTTTTTATTCAGTCATTAAAATGGTACATAGCTTACTACCTCACTGTCTTAAATCATGGAATTATTTCATGAACTCTCAGATTCTGTTTCATGTTGTTCCATAGACATTCTGTGATGATGAAAATGTCACATATCTGCAATTTCCAATACTGTAGCTAGGAACCAGATGTGAATATTTTTAAGGTGGCTAGTATGACTGGAGAAACTGAAATTTAAATTTATTTTTTCTATATTAAATTAAATAGCTATATGTGACTAATGGTTACATTATCAGATAATGAAGTTCATGTTGACTCTTACAAAATTCTTCGACCTCCTCATATTCAATTCTTTCACTTCTATTCTGTATCAGTTACTGATTCAAAGACTTATGTCCTGCACTTAATAACACCTCAGAAATCTTAAAGGAGTGTGACATGGTTTCCTTATCTCTCTTCCATCCATTATTTAACACTGGCATGCAAACAAAATGTATTTAAAACTACAGGTATTTATCTTTTCCCCAAATTTAAGCTATTAGAAGATAAAATTATAATAATAACTTTAAAGTATAAATATAGAAGTTCCTTTTAGTGTATGAAGTGGACTAAAAATATTGAGTTAGGTTCTGTGAGGTTTATAGAAGATTTATACTTGCTGACCTAAATGTGTGATGGTGGAAAAGAGGGTCCCTATTTCAAAACCAAGGTATCCCCATCCTCATTTCAGTTGCAGAGACCTAGAAGATTAACCACCCTGCCAATGATTTTTCAATGCCCCAAATTGTAAAAGGCTGAAGAAATTTGGGTATTCAAGCTTCATGGTGAGACATGTATCAAAGGAATGAGGTTTAAACTATGTCTTCAAATAAAATTCAGACAAAAAGTAGGTTGAAATCTCCCAAATATTCAACTGGTCTATGTGCGCCCCTGCATATGGAGTCCAACAACAGCAGTATTTTGGAGGAAATTCCACCTTCTGATGTTAATTTTATTGACTACAGCTAGATTAGCAATACCAAGTCTAAAGGGTAAAGTTTTTAATCACCTCCAACCCCCAGCACCAGTACAGAGCGGGTAATGTACTTATTCCTCTGCATTTTTTGGGTCTGCAGTAATATGATCAGATCACTGCTTCTTACACTGTACTTTCCCACTCTTTACTGATTATATCTTTGCTTGTCTACCTTCCCCACCAAATGTTGTCAGGGGTTCTTAGTAATAGGATTTCTAAGTCAGAGTCCCCAAGAAACAGACTCAGAGACTGGTATTTGCAAGCAGGAATTTTACCGAAGAGTGTTGTTTGAGAAAAAAAAAAAACAAAAAACAAAAAACAAAAACCCTGAAGAAATCATGCAAACAAAAACACCTGAGAGTAATGAAAGTAGAACTGGACAAAAGAAAAAGTTAAAATGCAATAGCGGTTGCAACCAAGACTTAAGCTCATCCCAAGGAGAACCTCTGAAGCTGGGATGTCTTTTCTAAGAAATTCCGATTGAGACAAGATGTTGGGATTCTGTACTTTGTAAAGAACAAGTCACTGGATGCAGGCTGCCTTTGAAGAGAAAATTATTTTGGGCAAGAAATCTATTTTCCACTGAAGAACATGTCTGGGAATAAATTCATTGAGCAGTCAGAGGCAATGTGCCCAATAGATAGGGGAATGCGTGTCCTTTCCTAAAGGGGGATTCAGGCAAAGCACTGCAGCTTGTCCAGAGTGTGTCTCCCTAGAATCCACCATTTGGATCAACTTGTTTTCTATAACGTTTATTCCATCTTGGACCATCTCCATTCAGTTTTTTTGTGTCTTTTTCTGAGAAAACTTATTTGTCTATTAATGAGTAGAACTAACTACTATCCCTGCCTTTGCAGCTGGTCTCAGGGTCACAAGAGAAACTAATCCTCTTCCTTCTCTGCTAACCATTTTAATTTCTCACACTCAGCAAGGACCTCAGCTGGGCTGAGTGGCTTATCAGATATGATGACCCAGATCCTCATCTCTGAGTCGTTTGAACCATGGCTCATCTCAATCTCAACCTCCTCAGACCATAGCTAATATGCTTGTTAATTCACCGTCAAAATTAATCAAGGGAGGACAAAGAGATCCTTTAGTAATCACCTTGGTACCAAAGGTTTTATTTCCTATACCACTGTATAACAGCAGCTCTCCCTCATCATGATGATCAGGATCAATTACCCCTTCCATACTGATCTTGGCAATAATTAGCACAAAATATCAAGTGGCAGCTGGTGTCCTTTGATGAACGCTTACCTTCCCTGGGAACCTGAATCTCTAGATCTACAGAATGGAGAGTTGTGGAGACAGGAAGCACAGCTTGCCCAATTGAGTCCTAGGAGTAATTGTAAGCAGGGCCACTCCAACTTCTGCTGCCAGAACCCATGTAATCTACCTTTTTGGGACACATCACTATATAATGGTTATTGTCTTAGTTTATAAAGAAGTAAAGCACCATATATTCACACAAAATCATCTCTAAATTAGTGTCTCAGTTGTTCCTTTAAATGTCATTCTATCATCCTCTGAAGATGAGGGTTTTTGGGTAGTGCAGTAAATAATATTATCAGTGATTCACATGTGTCTTCTGCTGAACCTCCTTCACTGTAAATGCATTAATGTGTCAAATGCAATGGTATGTTGACTCCTGTGTCAGTCATTCAACCCCTATATAAGTTCTCAGATAATGGTGCTGTCTGAGGGCTGCAGACAGAAGAAAATCTGTGAGTGGACTTTGTATTGAGTCCCATCCAGACTGCTGCCTTTTTGAGGATGAATGGCATCAGTGTATAGTAAACATGTAGCCAAATAGCTATCTGGTTTCCAACGGAGATGGTACCTTATCAGGATTCAATGTAAGTCTGTGCTGCTGACAATTTATACATTGGGCTGGGGCAGTGCTTAAATCAGCCTATGTTGATACATATGCTGCTAGGGACATGAACACCTCCATCCCTGACACCCTGGCTACCCTCTTCACACTAACCTTGCGCTAACATTAAGTGGCCAATGATACAATCTAGTAGACGTCAACTTGCTATGTTATTAATTGTTCTCCATTATTTAGTGGCCCCACAGTTTATGTTAATAGAAAAGATAATCATTTCCACACCTTGTGCCCTTTTCTATACATATGTCCCATGACTCTTCCCTACAATCCTTTTCTGCTGATCTTCCAGCCTTTCTCTTTCTAGACCCTGATCAGCCAATGCCCATTAACCATTTATAGTCATTGATTAAATCTTGCCTATAAATCTGTAGACAGTCTTACCTCAGACTACCTCTCTTTCCAATGAAAAGATAACTGGCTGTATGACTTGATAGTCTGTCTTTGATTGGATATATATTTACCACTATTTTTCAGGGCCACCCTTGAGTATTGATTCAGTGCACCTAGAGTCCACTTTTTGGTCTCCTAAATTACCAAATTGACCCATATATGGACCAAGATTAACCTTTTTCTTTTTCTCTCAACAGGTTGTAAAGGACTCTATGCAACCATGTGTTTGAGCTGAGGTGCAACAGTGATGAGGACTTTGGGGTCTAGGATCTTTTATCATACAGCTTGCTTGCACCCTTTGGGCTATTCATGCCTAAGCCTGCATGTACAACTTCCATCTTTTTATAAATTACTGTTGGTCCCTTAGTTGTGGGCATGTGGTCATTTGTCACAAGGACAAGTGACCCAATGTGAGGCCACAAATACATATTTTTTAAAATTTTCTATAACCCTCTGGTGTATACAAACAATAGAATAGTATTAAGCCTGAAATGGGAATTAAATTTTGACACATGCTACAACATAGATGAACCTTGAAGACATTATGCTAAAATAAGCCAGAGACAAAAGACAAAGAGCATATGATTTCACTTTTATGATTGCACTCATAGTAGTAAAAAATCTTAGAAAGAGTAAGACGGTGGTAACCAGGAGGTTGGAGGAGGGACAAATTGGGAATCCCTGTTTAATGGTTACATAATTTTAATTTGAGAAGATGAAGTAGTACTGGGTAGGGATAGTAATAATGATTCCACAAAAATACAAATATATTTATTATCAGTGAACTATACACATAAAATATTAAAAATAGTTTTATGTTATAGATATTATTTACCTCATTAAAAATATATTTTTTATTTTATTTTATTTTATTTATTATTTTTTTTTTTTTGAGACGGAGTCTCGCTCTGTCACCCAGGCTGGAGTGCAGTGGCCGCATCTCAGCTCACTGCAAGCTCCGCCTCCCGGGTTCATGCCATTCTCCTGCCTCAGCCTCCCGAGTAGCTGGGACTACAGGCGCCTGCCACCTCGCCCGGCTAAGTTTTTGTATTTTTAGTAGAGACGGGGTTTCACTGTGTTAGCCAGGATGGTCTCGATCTCCTGACCTCGTGATCCGCCCGTCTCGGCCTCCCAAAGTGCTGGGATTACAGGCTTGAGCCACCGCGCCCGGCCAAAAATATATATTTTAAATACAAAAAAAGTTAAAATACTCCTGTTTTCGTCTCTTTTGGTTACTTAATTAAATAGCTGAATGACACCATACGGGAGGTCTGGGCAAATCATTTCCATTACAGGCTTCCTGTGACATTGCTGGATCTTTCTTGTTGGGGACCAGGACTGACTTACAGTCCATTGATTTTGAAGATATGGGCTTATTTATTTTATTATATGCATAGAGTTATACAATTCTTACTTGGGCTTAAGGATGTTATTTTTATTTAAGTATCTCCAAGGATCTCTCTGGTCAACTTGCTTAGCTGCCACTCCCACCTATTCACGCATTATGATAATTGTAGACACTGTCTTCTGGTGGTCAAGAACTGCCACCTGATCATGAATATTTTCAGATTCCATTATTTTCATTGTTATTAAAGAGCTCTCTATTCTAAGTTAGTTACATAGTTTGGTCATGTAATCCTTGTAAAACAGCAATGAGGTAAGAACTGGTGTCCCCATGTTATGGCTGAGGACACTGAGGCACAGAGAGTTTATATGGCATTTGTATAATACAGTAAGATATTATTAGTTAAGAGTTCATCCTTGACAAATGCCCTGATAAATACTCATCGGGATCATTATGAACAAAAATAAAGAAATGTAAAATGCATGATATCTCAGATGGAAATTTCATTCCCTTTTAAAAAAATGTAATCCATATGGATCTCTTTGCATCATTGCTGATACCTGATATTCAGGATATAATTTTAAGATAAATGCTAAGACTCATTTCTGTGAAACAAAGAAGGCCAGAAGGTATTCGGCTAGATTTACTTTTTTCTTTAAAAAGCTTTGTTTTACTAAGTAAAACCTTTGACTTTCAAGTGACAACAGAGCTTTAAAATGCTTTAAAGTGGTTATGAAGAGCAAGAAAGCAACTTCCCCAATTGACTCATAAGACCTTACCCACGGATGTGATCTCATTTGTGGTTCACCTTGCTGCTTCTTTTTGTGCTTTTATAGTCTAAAATCCCATAAAACAGAACCTCAGAAAACAAATGACAGATTTACTTAAATATAAATGAGTGAGTAGTTATGATATCAACCAGATATGCTTAATGATATGTCTGGAGAGGCAAGTATCAAACAGGTCAAAGGGACTATTCATTCTATATAACAGATAAATTTTATATCTATCTACATATAGATAGAATATAACAATATATGTAAATATACCTTTACCCTTTGAAACAAAACCTCAATAGTTATTTATTTATTTTTATATGTAATGACTGTAGTAATCAGTTTATTATACAGATTAATCATTCTTGAATGTACAAGCTCCAGAGGAGCAATTGGGTCTTTAAATATACACAAGTATTTCCATCAAATTAATTTTCACCATTATGTCCAAATAGATCTAAGCATTTAAAAACATAAGAAAAATAAGAGCTATTAGCTATGTATTAACTGAGAAACCACATACAAACCAAAGAATATGGAAGAGAGAAAGAAGGGCTGAAAGGCCAAAGGTTGAAGGGGTAGGGAAACGTAAAAGAGTTGGGAATAAAGCCCGTCACACTTGATGTACTAATAGCTCCAATCCATTTAAATGTTGACCAGTTAAACTTAGACCTTAAAATGCAGGATGTGGATAGAGTTTCATCTGGTTGGTCATAACTTTCACCTAAGACATAGCTCCTTCGGAATAAAATGAATACAGACACAGCTTCATGTTCTTCACCTTGCTTTTCATAACTCTTTTGAGTTTAATGGATTCCACTTAAAAATAATCTCCTACAGGTGAGTGGAGCCTTTTCTTTCCCATCCAAGCACACACCATACCCACCACCCCCGTTACACTTTGCTGTTATCCAAATTTAAGTCAATAAGAAAAACTTTTAGTCTCACACCTAGGTAATGCCTGCAGAACTGGCTGGCCACACACACACTTCTCTGCTAGGAGGCAATGTTGGTACAGAAGTACAGTATTTCTAGTTTGTTGTTCCAAGTATGTACAACACGCAGCACTGCTGTATCAGGTAAACATGTGCACAGGGGAAGATGAGGCGTGGACTCATAGAAAGCAGTCAAATGGAAATAAAAAAGACTTTCTCTTTCAGAATTCCCCTATCTTTATTTGTCGAGGTTATCCAATAATTTCTTTAATTACATCGCATACTTCTGAGTCCATTCCCAAACTATTCTGTTGTACTTTTCTCTATCTGTTTTGTAGATCCGAGCAATCTCAGGCACTAAAGGATCATCTGGATTGGGATCACACAACAGAGAACAGATGGACAAGAGTACTTTTGAAATAGTGCTGGAGGCCAGGCGCGGTGGCTCACGCCTGTAATCCCAGCACTTTGGGAGGCCGAGGCAGGCGGATCACAAGGTCAGCAGATCGAGACCATCCTGGTTAACACGGTGAAACCCCGTCTCTACTAAAAATACAAAAAATTAGCCTGGCATGGTGGCAGGCGCCTGTAGTCCCAGCTACTTGGGAGGCATGAACGTGAACCCGGGAGGTGGAGCTTGCAGTGAGCCGAGATCCTACCACTGCACTCCAGCCTGGGCGACAGAGGGAGACTCCGTCTCAAAAAAAAAGAAAAGAAAAAAGAAAAAAAAATTAAAAAAAAGAATAGTGCTGGAGACCACTGTGACCCTAGAATATCAAGACAAATGCTGCCATTACTGTTAATATTTGGATGATAAATTCTTGTTGTAAATGCAACCTTAGGTGGTTTGAAGGGGTAATCTGTTGGAAAATGAATTGTCAGGAAAAATACTCCACCCCGATAGGGACTGTCATTTGGCCCCGTTATTGTAGCTTGCCAGTGGAATATATCATCTCCGACAGGACCTGCTGAACACTGTGCTGGAGGATCCCGTGCCAGATCATTCAATTCTTTGTGGATTCTCTTCAGCGCCATGGAGGCGAGTGGCCGCGGCCCTCAGGGCGGGTACGGGGGCGAAGAAGGGACAGAGAAAGGGCTACTGAGGCCGGAGAAGATGGAGAGTTCAGGAGAGCGGATCTGGTGGGACGGGCTGAGGGCGGGGCCCACTCAGCTCCTGCACCTGCCACAGCGGTCCAATAGTCATTTTTACACACACACACACACACACACACACACACACACATACACACACACCAGTTGTGTGACAGCTTGTTTCTATACTATTATAGAAACATTATAAATAAGAAAGTGAAGACATCTGTGTATGTGAGAATAATGTGGTCAAAGAACGATTAAGATAATACAATTTTATTTTAGTGAGATTATAAGGAAAATTAATTTGAGATGTATTCCAATCTATTTACCTACATTCAGTCAAATGTTGAATATTTTCAGCTCTCTTAAAATGTATTTTCTTTTTTTTTTTTTTTTCTTTTTTTTTTTTTTTTTTTTGAGACGGAGTCTCGCGCTGTGTCACCCAGGCTGGAGTGCAGTGGCGCGATCTCGGCTCACTGCAAGCTCCGCCTCCCAGGTTCAGGCCATTCTCCTGCCTCAGCCTCCGAGTAGCTGGGACTACAGGCGCCCGCCACCACGCCCGGCTAGTTTTTTGTATTTTTAGTAGAGACGGGGTTTCACCATGTTAGCCAGGATGGTCTCGATCTCCTGACCTCGTGATCCACCCGCCTCGGCCTCCCAAAGTGCTGGGATTACAGGCTTGAGCCACCGCGCCCGGCCTTAAAATGTATTTTCTATCTCATTCATTGAATAGTCTTGTTAACAAGTTGTTAAATATAAAGGTGTGCCATATTTAAATACAAATGAATTGTTTCATTCAAATTTTTATACTGTGCATATTTTAAAAACTATTTTTAACAAATGCCCACTTAAAGTTACTGAATTGATTTAGAATTTTTAAAATCTAATTTCTTAGTATGATGTATGCACAAAATAAAAATTCCTTTTACAGTTACAAAATTCAGCTTGTAGGTACAGATTATTTTATAAACCACATTTCATTTTATACAAAAAAATAAGAAAAATATGTAATTGGAGGATCATTTATCTTGAGACTTCTAGATATGTCCTAGACTGACGCAAACATAGAAAGAATACATATGAATTACATTTATTTGACAAATGAAGATTCAGAAGAAATTTTAGGATGTTATAATGTAGACAGTAAATGGCAATTTTATTAATTCCTCAGAAATGCATGTCATCGTGTAATTTTTTTTTTTTTTTGTAATTTACAGGGCAACAGTAATTGAATGATAAAAATCAGTGATTCATAAACCCTAAGAGCTACACAAACAATGTGATATCCTTCATTTATCCTTGTCCTTCAGCAGATAAGAAAACTAGGACCAAGAGAGTCAAATGAATTTCCTACAATTACAAAGTTTCTTAGTGGTAAATTAAAGAAATGAGTGGTGAAGTTCTGAATCAGAAAAATATTTATTGTACTAAATTTTCTTATTGTTTAGAAAAAATCACACATATTTAAAATATATATTTACCTTATTTCTACTATATACAAGTATATACAAGCTCTTCCCTAGGTAGTGCTATTTGATAGGTCAGCTTCATCAAAAGAGGAGAGAGAAATACTATTATTCTGTGGATGAGTTTGTAACAAAGCCGGGATGCAGCATGCTTGTCTCTCCTATACATCCGCCCTGCCAACCACACAGGTTATTAGATGATACAGATTCATCACTAACAGTAAACATTCTTTGTCTTACTATCCTCCTTAAAAAGGAAATATAAAGAAAGAGGAAACACTACTGGTAGAGCTGCTCTTACTCCAAAGAAAAGATTCTCCTTGCTGTTTTGGAGGGGACTCATTGCCACTGGCTCCCTCTAGAAAGATCTGAGATTGCATAATATGAGGAGTCAGAGGAAAATGCAATAAGGAAATCTTTCTTTCATATATAGTGTTTAGAGGCTGCCTAAACATTTTCTTAGAACACTGCTTATGACTATAATCAGTTTGTTCATCTGCCCTACCCTGGTATATTCTTGGAGCCTTCTAATACTGTATCATATAATCTCCTTTTTCTTCTGCCTCATATCTTCTTTCTGTGCTTTCATTTCAGAGACAATGTAAGTACAGCAGATGCTGGAGTATCAATTATGTGCCTTAATTATTTGAATGGCACCCTCAGCCTCTTCCCTTCATCCTAAGTTATTAATAAACAGTATCTGATTTAATACCTAGGGAAGTGCTATTTCATTCTTACATTGAGGGTGCTCAAAAGAAATATAATCTGAACCACAAATATAAACTATGATATAATTTTAAAATATGTAGTATTTACATTAAACATGGAAACAGGTGAAGATTTTGCTAATTCATTTTAACATAATATTTCTAAAATATTATCATTTTAACACATAATCACTAAAAAATTATTAACCATGTTTTACATTATTTTGCTGAGTTTTCAAACCCAGTGGGTATTATCCACTTTCTACACATCTCAATTAAGACTAGCCAATTTTCAAGTGCTCAATAGACACATGTGGCTAGAGGCTATCAGAGGGGACAGCACAGGTTTATCCCTGTCAGTTCCCAGCTCCAGGAACATAGAAATGGGGCTCCAAACTGTTGCCTGATAGTGGGTTCAGGGTTGTATCTCCCACTCACCCTACCTCAACTTAATGTAGAAGTTTAAATAAATCTCATACAAAAATCCTCCAGGCATAACTTGTTATAAATACTCAGCTTTCACCTATGAGTTATTACATTCCCTTGAGTTTTTTTTTTTTTTTTTTATTTTTTATTATACTTTAAGTTCTAGGGTACATGTGCACAACGTGCAGGTTTGTTACATATGTATACATGTGCCATATTGATGTACTGCACCCATGAACTCGTCATTTACATTAGGTCTATCTCCTAATGCTATCCCTCCCACTACCCCCTCCCCACAATAGACCCCCGTGTGTGATGTTCCCCTTCCTGTGTCCAAGTGATCAGGTGCTGGAGAGGATGTGGAGAAATAGGAACACTTTTACACTGTTGGTGGGATTGTAAACTAGTTCAACCATTGTAGAAAACAGTGTGGCAATTCCTCAAGGATCTAGAACTAGAAATACCATTTGACCCAGCCATCCCATTACTGGGTATATACCCAAAGGATTATAAGTCATGCTGCTATAAAGACACATGCACACGTATGTTTATTGTGGCACTATTCACAATAGCATAGACTTGGAATCAACCCAAATGTCCAACAGTGACAGACTGGATTAAGAAAATGTGGCACATATACACCATGGAATGCTATGCAGCCATAAAAAAAAGGAAGAGTTTGTGTCCTTTGTAGGGACATGGATGCAGCTGGAAACCATCATTCTCAGCAAACTATCGCAAGAACAGAAAATCAAACACCACGTGTTCTCACTTGTAGGTGGGAATTGAACAATGAGTTTATTTTTTAAATTTTATTTTAATTTATGAAGTTTCTGTGAAGAATAACATACATACAGAAAGGTGAGCAAATGCGAAGTATGTAGTTCAAAGAATTGTTACAAAATAAACAAACATATACCTGTGTATCCAATACCTGGGTCAAGAAATATTAGTATAAGAAGAACTCACTCTGTGTCACTTCCCAGACCACAGATTTCCTCAAAAATAATGATTATCCTAACTCTCAATACCACATGTTTGATTTGTCTGCTTACCAGCTTTATGTACGTGGAGTCAATAGTAAATACTTGTTTTTTTCTGCTTTTATCATTCACCATCGTGTTGGTTTTACTTAGTTTTGACTTCTATGAATAGGTTGATGAACTACCAGGACATTGATGCAGTTTGAAAAGGAGAAAAGCTGTGTGAGACAGTCTGAGTGTTGGCATGGTTCTGTCAGATAGGTGTTGCTGAGAGCTGGCTAGTCACTTACAGCTGGGCAACAGCATTGTCTTGTTGAACATAAAGAGTTTCACAAAATACTATTAGACAAAATCTCTCTATGATCATAATGAATCAAGATGAAACCATGTCCATTAATTAATCATTTCTGAACTTAGAAAGCAAAACAAAAGAACACTGACTACACCACAAAAATGACCATACATCCTTCTGCTATTCACACTAACATGAGTGACTGTTGTTCACCAAGTACAGCTTTAGACTTTATTCCTCCCACCTTTTACATAAAGTCTTTAAGATGCCCAATCATAGAATTATCTTCATATGCTGACAGCACACAATGTAGAGCAAAGCTCTGCTTCCTTGAGTGTTCCCTCAATCACTTACAAAGGCCAAATCCTATCAATCCTTTCTATCACCCTGCTATTGATAGAAACACCAATATTCAATGGTGTGTTGACTTCTTTGCTGCAATAAGTGAAAACAAAATTAAAAAAACTACAACTTTACAGATAAAAGGAGGGCACTGACAATTTTTAAATGATTTTACAGTGTCTACTGTATATATAGACATTATAAGGTTTTGGTCACTGTTTTTATTTCACTATATTGCAATAAGTGAAAATGCATTTGATTGTTACCAGACACTTTGGATGTGGTAAACTTCTATTTATTATAAAGCTGTTTTTGCATTTATTATGAAAAGTATATTGTGACTTTTTCCATTGATTCATCAAATACTGATTAAATACATTTTTATTTAGGGTCATCATCAAATCAGTATTTGATAAACAAACAAAAGAAATTGCGAGAAAATAAATGCTTAGATTGATTATTAGGGAGAGACTGAGCTCCACCATTCGTCTGCTTTTGCTTAGTTCTTCCAGATACCTAGGAATGGTGACCAGGAATGACTATTTTGTGTGTGTGTGCAAAAATCATAAGCGTCATATTCAAACTCTTAAATTTTGACATAATTAAAATCTTTTTCTAACCATTTTTTCCAAAGGGAACTTGTTTGGAAGGTCTATTTCAAAGAAGATTTCACTGATTTATTTACTTTTAAGAAGCCATGGACCCTAAATTCCTGTCCCTCTTGAACAGCAAGATGTGCCAGGTGACTGTCATCTACTCTACAATTACAGCTCCTGTATGATTTGCTAGTCAGTAGTGCGAGGAGATCTGGACCTAAACTTGGCACAAATGGATTGTATGATGGGAGTCCTGGGGAACATTTATGATGCTTGTGCTATTGCAACTACTGTTCTGGGTTTTCTTTTTCCTGTTTCAAACACTGGCCGTGACACTGCCAGAGACAGCCCATGATTTAAGAGTGAAGAATAGTGCTGCTGTTAGAGCTGTGGTGTCTGTGATGAATGGAGGCATAGCAAGCAAGAAGGAAGGAAGATGTGAATTAGGAAGGGAAGGATAGAAAGTGACAGATTTAAAGCTCTCCCCCAAAAACACATCAGCCACTTTACCCTGTACACAATTTTAATTTTTAGAGGTTTTATGAAATGTCAAGCTAAATTTTGTTTGAATTATGGTTTAAGTATAAATCACCCGCTACTTAACAATTACAGTAGCCTGGGAAGAAATTCTTTTCCTACTCTTTTCTTGCATTTCTTAAAATTTTGATTTTTGGTAAAATAGCGTGCAATGTATTATTTTTAAGAAAATGTGATGTGGGCCGGGCGCGGTGGCTCAAGCCTGTAATCCCAGCACTTTGGGAGGCCGAGATGGGCGCATCACGAGGTCAGGAGATCGAGACCATCCTGGCTAACACGGTGAAACCCCGTCTCTACTAAAAATTACAAAAAACTAGCCGGGCGAGGTGGCGGGTGCCTGTAGTCCCAGCTACTCGGGAGGCTGAGGCAGGAGAATGGCGTGAACCCGGGAGGCGGAGCTTGCAGTGAGCCGAGATCCGGCCACTGCACTCCAGCCTGGGTGACAGAGCAAGACTCCATCTCAAAAAAAATAAATAAATAAATAAATAAAAAAAAAGAAAATGTGATGTGAAATATAAAACAACATTGTAAATTTTTTGACTTAGTTAAATAATTTGATACCATATTTTGCTATCATTTAGAAAAACTTTACAAAATGTTGATAAACCAACTATGAAATGGCTAGTGGTATGTAAACAATTAAGCATTTACATGGCATTTTCTGTGTCATCTCCATAGTGATGGCTGCTATAAGAAACAAAAAAAAGAACATGATATACATTTACCCCGTTAGAACTTTAAAATATTGTCTCTGATCTAAAATCTGGATACACGAAACAATTGGTAAAGAAATGAAAGTCAGCATATAGTATAAACCGATAGGGAACATCTTTATGGGGTTTAGGTATGACCAGAAAGGGGAAGTGCAATGTTAAGTAGCTTCATCATGAATGTTTTATTAACAAGTATGGCTCATCACATAGTGCAAGAGGTTAATTGTAATGACTGCAATTTTTTCTCAAAGCTGTTTTTACCTAGAATTCAGTCATCTCAGGCCATGTGTGCAGGATTGACGGAATAAATCTCTGAGGATGTAATTTGCATGATATATGAGAAATTCCCTAGCAAGGAGTTCTCCAGAATAAAAGAAGATTAGAAGGAAGCTATGCCTGCTTTAAAAACAATACCTCAGGCAGGATGAGGGAGGAAAGATAGTTTTGAATAAGGCTGATCTCCAACCTAGACATCATGGATTTGTACTACTTCATAGGGAGTATGTCTGCAAAAAGTAAATTCTGACATTCCAAAAATCTCTGTGATACATGGGAAGTGCAAAACAGTACTGTCTAGCAGAACGTGTAACAAACAGG
The DNA here is from genome assembly GCF_003255815.1 of Theropithecus gelada. Classification (NCBI taxonomy): domain Eukaryota; kingdom Metazoa; phylum Chordata; class Mammalia; order Primates; family Cercopithecidae; genus Theropithecus; species Theropithecus gelada. The sequence goes on from NC_037672.1 coordinate 31,590,957, forward strand.
GTGGATCACTACAGAGAGTACAGGTGGCTCCCTCTTGCTTCATTAGGAAACATAGAAAAAGCCTTACTCAAATCCACACCTGGGTAACATCTGCAATGTTGACAATTCAGAAGAAGCAATTTCTGCATGGTGGGACATCATTAACATCGATGAGAGATGGTACCAAAGCTGCAGCTCATCACTGTAGCCCATGTGGGAGTGACAGCAAACAGCAGCGTTGAGGTGGTGGACCTGCACAATACTTACACAATACCTGCATACTACTTGTAGACACTGGATGACAGCAGTAGAAAACAAAGCAAGAGATCAGAGCTTAAGTAGTTAATGAATGAAAAGGTGAATTTTGCAGTTGAAAATACTTTTTAAATAAATATCCTCTGTGTGTGTGTGTGTGTGTGTAAGGTTTTTAAAAATAATTTTGGGAGAAAGTTGGAAGATAAGGGCATGGATGTATCACATTGGCAGAAGATGCCAAATCAAGAAAAGTACTGTTTTCAAAGACATAAAGATCCCTTCTCCACCCTCCCAGAATCAAGACCTTGGGGTCAACTGCACAGAAGAGTATGTACATGCAGAAGAGAGAGCCTTTCTGTGTATGGGCCAGGCTATCATTGTGCTTTCTGCTTTGAGGAAGAGGATGAGCTAAACAGGAAAATCCTTGGACCACACATGTGCTGCGTTATTATGAATTCTAATCAGAATGCCTTGTTAGAACCCATCCATTTAATTAAATTTTGTGAGAAAAGACTGGCCTGGGGTTTATAGGTTCCTGGTTCAAGGTGTAACATGCCCGATACAATACCACATGATGAAATTCTAAAAATTTTCTTCAGTTAAACTGTTTCCCACACCTTGTTTTGTGAACCAGACAGTAAGTTTGACGATAAAAGATTTGTATTTGCAGTAGAAGAGTGTTTAGTGCTTAAGAATAAGCTTTAGAACTAAGTCTTAGTTTTCGAGCTTATAAACTATCTTTAGGCAAAACAGTTCACCTATAAAGACCTCAGTTTCCACATTACAAAAATATGTTGTATAACAATAATAGTAACACTAATACCATATATTTCATGTTGTTGCTGGGGCTTTAAATATATAATATTTGTAAAGTTCATGAAATAATATTTTATGTACATTATCTGTTTGCTATTAATAAATATTAACTCCAGTTAAGTGCACTTGGAGTGCACTCCTGCTTATTTAACTTAATGGTGAAGAAATTTTTAATGTGGCTTTATAACAATATCATATATTATTAAATTTACCCATAAGCAATATTTATATTTTAGTTCACTTAAGGAAAATATCTTTAAAACACATTGGCTTAAAAACTAAAATATTTATCCATAACCACTAAGTTAAATACTAATGATCATTCTCTACTCTGAAATAATAAAATGTCAAAAATGTATATATTATTTAACCTACCAACTAAAATATATCAGAAATTAAAAATAATTTCAATTTTAAAATATATAAGCCTCTATATGTTTTAAAATTGAAAGCTACATGGTTTTAAAAATAAGATCTCCACTATTCCAGGATTTCAGTCTCAAAAAGCATCTTGTGGATTACAATGCTCTACAAAAGATTACTCAGATATTCATTCAGGATTTGCCTGAAATCTAAGACAATACATTCAGATTTGATCATTTTTGCTACACATGCATATCTATTGAAGGGATTCACAACAATAGGAAATGTTTATAGTAAGGCAAAGTTCTCTTTTAAGATACTTGAATAAAATAAAGGCTCTACAAAATTAATATTGTCAATTTAGACAGCCACATAAGATGATTTCTTATTTAATTCCTGATATATAAGCATTATTTCAATCAATAATTACTTATTATGACTACTGTGGGAAATCCACTTTGGAAGGTGAAGCAAGAAGATATAAAGATGACTTAAAATGTTTAAGATCTACAATAGCCAAAATAAAGAGTTGGGTTAAAATGTGCCCACATATGCCCTTAGAATTCATATGTTGAAGCCCTGGACCACAGTCCTTCAGAATGCAACAGTGTTTGGAGATAGAGCCATTCAAGACCTGTTAAGTTAAAATGAGGTTCATAGGATTGGTGTCCTTGTAAGAGGAAGAAATGTGGACACACAGACTCCAAAGACATACATGCAGAGGGAAGACTATGTGCATACTTACCAAGAAGGTGGCCATCTGAAAGGCTAAGAAGGAAGACTCACAAAGAAAAGTAAACCTGATGCTACCTTGATCTTGGACTTCTGGCCTCCAGAACTGTGAGAAAGTAAATGGCTATTATTTAAGCCAACTAGTCCGTGGTATCTTGTTTAGCAGCTCTAGCAAACTAATGCAAAATTACACTATTTTCTAAAATGATTTGGGACTTAGAATCAATAAACTTTCTCACCTCTGATTTCTCATCAGAAACTGTGCTTTATTTGTAGAATATCTCACAATATGTTGCATTTTTCAATGTTATAATTTTTTAATGTATCTATTTTTTTTTTTTTTTTTTCCCAGAGAGAGTCTTGCTCTATTGTTCAAGCTGGAGTGCAGTGGTGTGATCTTGGCTCACTGTAACCTTCACCTACGTGGTTCAAGCAGTTCTCCTGCCTCAGCCTCCCAATTAGCTGGGATTACAGTCACCTGCCAGAATGCCCAACTAATTTTTTTATTTTTAGTAGATATGGGGTTTCACCATATTGGCCAAGCTGATCTTGAACTCCTCAAGTGATCTGCCCACCTCAGTCTCCCAAAGTGCTGGGATTACAGACATGAGCCACTATGCCCCACCTAACCCATGTACTTTCAAAGCTGATTATGGACAACTCAGGAACAAAATTTGTTATATTAATGTTTGTCCTCTCCAAATCTCATGTTGAAATTTGATCCCGAATGTTGAAGGTGGGCCTAATGGAATCATGCAGATGACCCTTCACAAATGGCTTTATGCCTTTATCATGGTAATGAGTGAGTTCTCACCCTTAGTTCCTGTAAGGACTGATTGTTAAAAACAACCTGACACCTCTTTCTCTTTCTCTCATTTCCTTTCTCTCACCATATGATGATGGCTCCCCTTTCCCTTCTGCTATGATTTGGAAGTTCCCTGAAGCCCTCACCAGAAACAGATGCTGGCATCAGGCATCTTGTACAGCCTGCAGAACCATGAGCCTAATAAACCTCTGTTTAAATAAATTACCCAGCCCCATGTATTCCTTTGTAGCCATCCAAAACAGACTAATACAATTACACATTTATGTACTTATATGTAGCTTAACTTTGTGTCTCACAGTAAGAGATAAATAACTGCCTCTTCAATGAGTGTTTTATTTGGTTACTAGAGAGGAAACTGTGAAAGAGGAATTACATTATGATCTATTAATAGATTCATCTGTCCATTATCAGTAAGATAATAATTTTAAAAAAGAAAACACCGAAGAAAGACTGAGTCTGGGTATGCATTAAGTTTGAATTTGTGGTATAGTGAATATGAGTTCTTGGTATGACTCATATTCTAAGAAGTGTGAAATGAAAAGCCAAAAGGAGAGAAAAACATGTAAAAATAAGAGTCACCAATGTATACATGAATAGTAAAACCATGTAAGTAAATGGCATTTCATAGGAAAAAAAGAGGCATAAGAACAGTACCTTGAGAATCATGCATATTAAAAGATTGAATACAAGAGAAAGTATGAGTGAAGAATTTGAAAAGGAGCATAAAGAAAAGAGCTGGACAGAAAAATTGAATTCTGTAAAGGAAAAAAACACTGAATAAAAAGATAATTAAATATGTCAAATCCTGAAGAGCTAGTAAAGGAAATGAGGACTGAATAAAAATTATGTAGTAAAATGATAATCAGAAACTTAATAGTAAGGCAGATATAAAAGCCTATAAACAAAATAAGAAAGTATGTGTTAGATGCTACTGCTGCTCTCTGATATACAGTTCTTTTCTTCCAGGCACATAAATGTCTACCCTCCCCAGCCCCTTACACATTGGTGAGATCAGGTGACTTAATTTAACTAATGAAATGTAAAGAAAATAAAGTGCTACACTTTGACTAAAACGTTTAATTACAACTGAAAGCCACTCTGTGTCTTCTCCTACTGATATCCTAGGGTGAGCTACATGATCCAAAGATGAACTATGAAGAAATTGAAACAGCTAACCTAGTCTGATCTTTCTGGTATTTCCAATGTATGATTAGTAAAATGTAAGATGGGAGTTTGAGAGATAAATAAAATTAAGACAATAAGGGAAAAGGATAAGTGAGTATGTGTTTGAAAAGAGAAAGAGAGAGAATCAATGAAAGAAATAATATCCAGATAAAATTGGATAAATTCTCAGCTCCTTGGGAAATTGTATAGATAAATCTCATCACAAATTTACTCCAGGCTTGTGGTTATAGGGAAACTGACGAAGGTTAGTCAAGAGGTGAAGCCACTGGAGCATGAATGAAGGTATCATTAGAATTTTATCTACTGCTTTCAGGATTGGTAACAAGATGAATTAACACTGACATGGATGATGGGGGGCAATTACTGGAGTGTTGAGAATCTCTAAACTTATTTAGTAATTCATGCTTTTAAGCCTGAACAAAGTTTAAGAGTAACCTAGGAGGAGGATTGGTTAATTTCATCTGAAGAATATCAGGAAAGGATGAAGACAGGAGACAATATTCTTGTAAGTGTTTCAGATGATAAACAGGAGTTTAACTGGGAGATCTATTATGTGAGGGCATTTCAAAAAGAGTGCACTAACTTGAATGTGATACATCAGCTGGCTTTATAGAATATAGAATGATAATACAAATAAATCTATCAAAAATTAGGAAGGTTACAAATCTCTGCATTTTATATTCCTTGCTTAGTGCTTGGAATTCATGCTAGAGGGAAAAAATTCCTAAGTCCGTTAAACAGTATAGGTGCATAATACTTCCTCTATTTTAAGAAGATTATATCACCAAATGACTAATAAAATTTAAATTCCATTAAAAGTGTCAAAGTCTGCATGTGTTACAGAATTCTATACAATTCGGTTTGCTTATTTTTTCTGTGGAGTTGTAAGAATAATTTATGAAGCACTGTTTTATCCTCAAAAGATGTGTGCTAACATCACAGCTTTAAAACTACCAACTATTTTTCCAGACCTGCCAGGGGCTTATTTAACTTTTATCTTATGAGCTCTTTGGCCCATTTTTCAAAGTAGACATGAGAAGAACAATTGATCTCAAATTCTTGTATGAAGGAAAACAGAGATGTCAACAGTTTTTAAAAGGAAGAGATGATTTAATTAAGCTGTAAGACAAAAGGAGCCAAATACTTTGAAAAGCAATGAATAGAATAACCATTCCAATATGTATCATGCTTTAAGTTGCTTTGATGCTTTCTACTAATTAAAGGGATTTAGTCCAGCTACATATTCAAAAATATTTCAATATGGCCATACTTAACCTTTTGATGCTTTGTCTTAGAGCTTATCTTTAAATTTGTAATGTTTATGATTCTTCTTTGTCACTGTTCTAAATTTATCATACCAATTTATTTTGTATACTTCAACTTTGGGCATGGACACAGTGTACCAAACAGTTCTGAGGAGTGATGAATGTAATCACTTCCAATAATCCATCAAGTGAAAAAATACTGCCATTTTCTTAAGAAAATATCCAAAATAAGCTCTATTGCCACGATAAAAGAAAATTACCATTTAGTAAACTCTGATTATAGTTGCTTCTTTATTTTTTATTTTCACACTATCTTGGCATTAACTTAACCATCAATCATCTCCCACCTTTATTACTATGGTGTTTTCTCTTTCGTTTCATTATGGCAATTGTCTCACTGTCGTGATTATTCCATCTCCTCCAAGAAGCTCCTCAAGGAGAAGAATTATTCTTTAATCTCAGTAACTATATTTAATAAGATTGCAATATATTTTATTTGACAAATGTTCATGAAGGACAATAAAAGGCAAATCAATTTTCTAAGGGCTCTAGGCTGCCTAAATTGAAATAGTAGTAAAAAAAAAATCATCACCATCAATTATCTCTGCAAATATTACATGAAAAAGTCCTAACATTTTCTTTGTCCTAATGGAGTATGATCTTCAGGAATGGCCTTGGATCATAGGGCTTATTGGATAAATATTAGATAGGACTAGATGAAAGGTATAACTACTAAAATATTGTATATATAGCAAGGCTTTTAACACTATATGGTTTTACACACATTTGATTTTGAAGCATTCATATATAGTAGATAGGACTAACATTATTCTCACTATATTTCAAAGGAAGAATTATTAGACTAAAATCTTAAGTTATTTGTCCTAAGGACACTTGACTATTAAATGGCACAGAAATATTAACCCAGGTTTCATAGCTCTTTATTTACATTATTTCTATTAAATCATTACATACATTCAAGAGGCAAAGAGATGTACAATTTAAAATATCTGAATTAAATCAGTGAAAGAGAATAAATGTAGAAATGATTTATTAGGACAATGGACAAAATCCCAGAATTAAATTCTCTGAGTAGAATAAAATCACAGAACTACCCTCTCTAAGGACAATTTAAACAAGAGTGAGATATTAAATTTACCAATAAACAAGCAAGGTTATAATACAGAATAAAATTCTACCTGTAGTACTATGAAGAACTGAGGAAATTTAACTAATTACTACCAATTAAATTTATGCAAACTACAAGAAATCATAACTGGCTTACTGTGTACTCATAAAATAAAATAATATGTTGACTTGAAATCATGGTTTAGGGAGAAGAAGGAAACACAAGCATAGTTTGCTGTTATCAAATATACACCTAACCCCTTTCAAGGTCTGAATCTTCTTTATAATAAAACACAATACAGAGGTCAAGCCATAAGGGTCAGAAATAACAGTAAAGATAAACACCATTTATTTTCCTGCGAAGAAAATTTGTAGCTAGACTAGTGATGCAGTACTCACATTATGCTGACATACAGGATCTTAAGACTTATGTTGAAAGCTAGGTACACGAAAACGATAATGTGCAATTGTGCATAGTTTTGAAGGATGGTGGTAGCATCAGTGTTACATTGCCCTTGCTAACTAAATCAGTCTTGTTTATTGGAATCTACTTTAGGGACAAATTTTTTGCAGAACACTAAAGTTGAATCTAATGGACGAAGATTTAACGTTGCCTTTGGGAAGCTATTCTACAGGGGCATCCTTTGAGGTCCCACATTTGTATCAAATTAGTGTCAAGTTTGTGCTGTTCTGAAAAAAAAATTCTGTTAACAAAAGCCAGAGAGTCTCTTCACAATTCAACTCTATTTTTTTTCCATTCTTTATTATAAGGTGACAAAATAAAATAGAAGCCTAAAATAAAACAAAACAAAATATAATATAATAGAAGTTTGAGCATAATAAATGAGAACTGAGATTCAGAAGACTGGATTCAAATCTAAATTCTGCCAATTACTAGTTAAATGCCCATATGCAAGTCACTCATGCTACTTCAGTTTATTAAAAGAGCAGAATATATAAAATTGACACCTCTCATTTTGCCTGGTCATTAAGTAATAGTTAACCAACACCAACCACAAAGTCATGCCTTTAAATTCTTAATGCTGATTTTACATTTGTGGAAAATTCTGCTATTTGTTTCTCCAAAAATTATACTTCTCTTCTTCATTATGATCAGAATCCTTGATGCAGCATAAGATGGAATGGACCCAATGATCAGCTTCATTGTTTCCCTTTTCAACCAGGGATAATCCCTTGAATAAGTTATAAACAGAAGTAAAGTTTTGTTCTCCTCATTATAGGTAACATTGTTTTTCTATGCTATGTCATTTCATTCAGGCTAGTAAATAGATTTGGTGGATGATGGTAGAGTAGCCATCTTAAGACCATAAGGATAGAATTTATTTTTAAGATGTTACAAATGTCCAAGTGAAAATTCAAAAGAGCTTGGTTCCTTCCTATCTTCATATTTTTGTCCCACCAGTACCAAAATGCTTGTTTCCAAACATCTGTTACAGAACATGAGAAAAATAAACAACTATTTGGTAAGGCACTCCATCAAGTATTCTATAAAATGTGTATAAGCACAATCCTTACCCATGTTAGGTTTGACGGATTTATTATTGCATTTTCTTAGCATCATTTCTGCTATGTAAGATCTCATTATATATAATGTCATAACTATCATAATCTAATTGGATGTATATGGTTCATGTATACATACACTGTGATAACATATTGTACTCCTTAAATATGTACCATTCTTATGTGTTGTTAAAACAAATAAAAAATATTGAAATATTGTATCTATCAACATTATCAGAAACAATAATAGCTAACTGGTACAGAAAATAGATACTATTACATATATTGAGTTTGTCCTAATTCCAAGACATGGTGCTTAAAGTGAATGACCACACAATTTTCATTGCCCAAGAATTCCATTTCTAGTCAAAAAGATAGGGAATATAGATATAAAAAGTTAGTGCTGTAACACTCTATTCCATCTTTGCCAAGTTCTCATTCATTCAATGAAAAAAATAAAATGAGTTTTTACATTTTTTGACTACATTCCTATCAAAATATGACCCTAGAATAAAACAAAATACTGATAAAGGAACTAGAACAGGATTGTGTTAGTGTTTTGAGCAGAAAGAAGCAACTATTGGAAGGCTTTAAGATGAAGGAGAGATTTGAGTTGAATTTTAATTTAAACTTTTACATCATCAGAAACAGAGACAGTCTTCTGAACCTTCTGGCTTTGATTAAAACAGGAAAAAGTATATTTTATGACATTTTAAAAATTTAAAGTCAGAATCTGTAAGTGTATAATAAATTATTTATTATCCCAAAACTGTGAATTATATTTTGGTTTTTCTTTAGAACTATTTTGAATTTTTATGCACTAATAGTCAGTCGTGGTGAAAAAGTATTTTACAACTTTATGTGTTTTACATTAATTTGGTAAGAGTTGATTTCTAATAATTTTGAGTTTTCTAATTCATAAGCATGGCATACTTCTCTATTTATTTGTGTTATCATTGAATTATTTTTTTCTGTGTGGTAGTTTTAGCTACCAATATTTCACAAATGTTAGATTTATTTCAAACATTTTATTTTTTATTGATTCTATAAGAAAAACTTTTTTATTGCTAATTGTTTATTGATAGAATATAAATCAAATTGATTGTTGTCATATTAACCCTGGCTCTCAAGACCTGGATGCACTGAGTTACTAGTTTTGAAACTTTACACATAATTAAAAAGAAATGTAATGTAGATAGTTGTCACCTGTAAAAAGTGGTTTTTTTTTGTTTGTTTGTTTGTTTTTTCCTTTCCCCTCTGTATATTTCTTTCTTTCTTTCTCTTGCCTCATTGCACTAAATAGGACATCCAGTAATATAATGAATACAAGTGTTGAAAGTGTATGTTCTTTGTTATTGACTTTAGGAGGAATTATTCAGTTTCATCATTAAAAGTATGTCAGATGTAGGATTTTGTAGATATACTTTATCAGGTAAGGAATGTTCCTTCAACTAATTTTCCAAGAAATTTTTTCATTAATAGATGCTGAATTTTGTCAAATGCTTTTTTGTATCTATTTAAATATCTCATGTTATTTGTTTTCTTGGCCACTCAATAGGATTAGTTACATTAATTGATCTTCAGTAATGAAACATTCTTGAATTATCAGCATAAAAATCAATCGGTTGTGATATATTTTTTTATCTTACCTATTGTTAAATTTGATTTGCTAGTATTTTGTTGAGAACTTTTGTAGCTATGTTCTTGATAAAAGATTTTCTGATTTTTTTTGTAACATTTTTGTCCATATTTAGCCTCACAATAATGCTGACCATCTTAAATTGTTTAAAAAAAAAAAATGTCCCAACTCTATGTTCGGAAAGTCATTCTGAAGAAGTGGTTTCATTTCTTCTTTAAATCTTTAGGAAAATTCACCAGTTGAAGCCATGGATTCTGGAAATCCTCTTGTTGGATATTTTAAGAATGATTTCAATATTTGTAATAAATGTGTTACCATTAGATTTATCTAAATGTTCTGAAATTGGTTTTATAACCCTATGTTTCTCAAGGAATTTATCCATTGTACCTAATTTGTAAAATTAATGGATACTGAATTGCTCATACCTCTCCCTTTTTATCCTCTTAAAGATTATAGATTTGGTTGTGATAATAATTTTAATTAAAATAATAATTTCAAGTGACATAGAGTATGTTAATTAAAATTAATGAAACAAAGCAGCTGGGAAAATATAAAACACTCAGATTTGTAATATAAGCCATTGGAGATACATAGCAGAACTACAATGAGTTTGGAGCCTAGATATAAAAATATGTAAACTATTCTAAATTACTCCTTAGAGGCAACAGTTCAATGTGGCATCTAGTATAAAACTGATTGCCATTCCCTAGTTACTATAAACAGTCTTTTTTAGTTAGGCTGAAGCCATCTCTCCTGCTAGACAATTTGCCAGGTTCAATTTGTTTTCTGTGTATCCAAGAAAGACCTTGCAATGCACCATCAATATGTTCTTACTAGCCACCTTCTAGGTTCTCTTCTGAATCTGAGATAATGCCCAGGATAATTAAGAAACACCAGGATTTTTTATGAACAGTATTTTCCTCTGGATCTCATCAAATGAAAGGGCTAGATATATACGTTACTTCATTATTGCCTAATATTGAGCAACACAGATTTGATTTGATGTTCCAATGAAATGCTTTGATTTGATGTTCCAATGATATGTTTTGATTTGTTGTATCAATGATATGATTATTTTGGAAAGTATTTTATTACTCTGTTCCTTATACCAAACTATTCAAGCTATTTTAATCAATGGACAAAGAGATTTAAGATACAAACATAAATTATTCAGTACAGTTGCTTTGTCTCAGCAGAGTTCAAAAATACCTACATTCCATTAGAAACTTATATGTTTATAGTAGTTTGAAGAATCATAGCTCTAGATAAAATTTGAAGTAAAATTCAAAAACTGCAAAATTCAGAGCTCTTTTTTTAGAAATTTGAATTATGATTATTCCGTTTTTAGATGAGTTTATTGAGGTACAGGTAAATTAAATCATTTATTTTCACATAGCCAGATTTTGACAGAACTAGAACTAGATCCTAAGTCTTAAGTATCCCCTTTTATTATCTCTTCTGTTATTCCCAATGCCCTTCAATAGTTATTGCAATGACTGCTGTAGACAGGAAATTCTATGTCTTAGATTTATGATGTTAAGAGAAAATGATAAACATAATAGATATAAATTAAATAACAATGAAAAATTAGTTTTATGCCCTTGGCAAGAAGCACCAAAAGCATGCTGTAATTAATTGCAGCTGTTTTCACATAGCAGCGGAACAGTTTTCCTTTCTTCTCAGGAGTTGCTGAATCAGGCTATGCAGCAAAGTTGATGTATACCTTCTGTGGAAATTAGATGTTTTAGATTCACTGTTCTCAGATGCCAGGATGGATGACAGTATGAGATATAATCCTTTCCTGTGTAATGCAACCTAAACCAATGTACATTCTAGCAGTCATTTGATTTCTCCCCTCTCTAGTGCTATCACATAGCAACTGACTCTCCGGGGACTCCATTCATGCTGAGATCGCACTAGCTAGTGATTACACCACTGAATCAGTCTGTAATCAATCTTGCATCCTACTGATCTTTTCTGGAATTTTTCTTTTGATCACCAACTAATGGGAAACACAGCATGGTAAAGAATAATATAGTTTCATCTAATTGTAGCTCCATTAAAAAGGCCTCCGGGTACTCTTGTATTCACCTTTCAATGAAAGTGTTCATAATACACTCAATTTCTAACGTCAAAACAGGTAATTATTATAGAGTTAGCTTGATTTACCTTGAGTATAAATGCATCATTTTCAAAATGTATGAGTTCCCAAAACAAATAGTTTTCTCAGAATAAAATGTGTTTTTTTTTCTCTTCTCTTTTCTATTTATAGTTAATACAGACACCCATATGGACTTCATAATTAGGAGACGCCCTCTCTAACTTATAGATTAGTAAAGAAAAGTATATATGGCATGATTTAAAGGACATTGACAGTTCTGTTGTCAGTGCATATTTTTAATAGGCAGGGCTAGTGAGGGAAACCTGATAAGATATCTCAATTTTCAGCCACTTCAAACATGGTATATATGAAGATATATAAAGCAAAAATTTAGAACCACAGAACCTGAAAATAAAATAAGTATTGCAAAAAAGATGGAGGTAAATGCAAGGTAGAAATATACGTTCTTACCACGTTGCCAACAAAATATTTTGAGGAGGTAGCTTGTGACAGATTTCCCAATTACTCATATTTATGTCTGCCTTAGTTTGTGTTTTGTAGAAATGTAGAAACTGAGAAAACAACTGAAATGCATAAGCTCATTTCGGTGTCTGTTCTAAAGAGGTAAGGTGCATATGATGGAACAGGAAGAATAAAAAATGCAATGAAGAGAATAAAATGCAACTTAATTAATAAAAATGTTACTGCTGGGGCAACCGGGTCTCTTCCAATATACTCCGATAAACCTGTGTCTTAGAATCCTCCTTCTGAAGGATGAGCACCCAAGCAAGTATCCATCACTTCCATGTGTTTCAGGTGAGGATGTCCCAGCATATGAATTCCCAGCGCTAATTTGTAGAGGCTGAAAAGAGATAGTGACAAAATCCCTGGGCATAAAATCTGAAAGATAAAACATGGAAGGTGCTTGAGAAGGGATACTACTTCTGTACGTAAATCCTGTCAACCAGAACTGCAAAAGTACAGATGAGCCAAGTGAATGTGGCTCATGGCACCAACAAATTTTTGACAAACTCTATCTGCCAGATTTTAAATTTGTGAATTTGGTTATACCTATTATTGTCTTTGATTCCAAGATTTCTCCACTATTACACAGGGACAATAATAGAGATCATATAATCCAATTTCACAATTGGATTTGGGAAGAATCAAAATGAGATGAGTCTGGAAAGTACTAAGATTAAATGAATACAGAAAAGTGTAAAATTATTTTCTTAGTGTAAGTTTGAATGTTGGTAATAGTTATAGCGTTACTATAGTAAACACACTGGAATGAAACTGTAGTGAACTCTACATGTAAATCTTATTTCTGCTATCTATTACATTTATAACAATTTTTGAGACATGACATATACGCCCAAAACTTTACCCTCTTAAAATGTAAACTCATTGGTGTTCATTATATTCAGAGTCGTGCAATCCCTACTACTAACTAATTTTAGAGTATTTCCTTACTCTTAAATAAATCCAGGTACCTGTTATTAATCACTCTTCATTTTCATCTCCTGGCAAATGCTACTGTCTATACAGATTTGCTAATTTGAGACCTTTTATAGTATTGTTCCTATATTTGTTTTATATATACAACATTTTACAACACAATAACAGCTACATATTACAATATGTAATGTTTTGACTGATTTCTTTCATTTAGCATAGGTTTTCAAGGTTCATCCATTCTGTGGCATGTATCAGTATTTCCTTTTGTGACCAAATAATGTTCCATTGCAAAAAAAAAAAAAAAATTCATTTGGATTACCTAATTTGTAGGTGTAGAATTTCTCATAGTATTCCATTATAATACACTCTATTTATGTAAGGTTATTAGTGATGTACATGCTTTCATTTCTGATTTTATTATTGTATTTTCTTCTTTTTTTTTTTGCCTGGTGTGGCTAAACATTTGCCAGTATTTGCAAATAACCAACTAATTTGTTATTTTATTATATTTTATTTATTTCCTCAAATAGATATTTATAATAGCTTTAATTACATGTATAAAGTTTATATAACATATAATTTTATTTCTTCTGCTTATTTTGTTTTCAGTTTGCTTTTTTCCAAATTTTATGGTAGAAGATTAGAATATTGACGTATTACTTTTTTCTCACATTGCTATAAAGAATTACCTAAGACTGGGTAATTTATAAGAAAATAGATTTAATTGACTCACAGTTCTTCAGGCTGGGGAGAAGCAGCAAGGCTGGGGAGGCCTCAGGAAACTTACAATCATGAGAGAAGGCAAAGAAGAAGGAGGTACATCTTACATGGCTGGAGCAGGAAGAAGAGGGAGAGGTGGTATGTGCCAAACCAGATCTCATGAGTTCTCACTGACTATCACAAGAACAGCAAGGGGGAAATCTGCCCCCATGATCCAATCACCTCCCACGAGGCCTCTCCTCCAACACTGGGGATTTCAATTTGACTGATTTGGGCAGTGACACAGAGCCAAATCATATCATTCCATCCCTGCTCCCTTAAAAATCTCATGTCCTTCTCACATTGCAAAATACAATTATCCCTTCTCAACAGTCCCCCAAGTCTTAACTCATTTCAGCATTAATTCAAAAGTCCACGGTCCATAGTCTCATCTGAGACAAAGCAAGTCCCTTCCACCTGTAAGACTATAAAATGTAAGACAAATTAATTACTTCTAAGGTACAATGGGGGTACAGGCATTGGGCAAATACATCCATTCTAAAAAGGAGCTATCAGCCAAGCCACAGGGGTTATAGGACTCATGCAAGTCAGAAACCCAGCATGGCAGTCATTAAATATTAAAGCTCCAAAATAGTTTCTTATGAAACTATGTTTCACATCCAGGCCACACTGATGCAACGGGTGAGCTCCCAAGACTTTGGGCATCTCCGCCCCTGTGGCTCTACAGAATACAGCCTCTTCGGCTACTTTCAGAGGCTGGTGTTGGGTGCCTGCAGCTTTCCTAGGTGTATGGTGTAAGCTGTTGTGGATCTACCATCATGGGATCTGAGAACAGTGATCCTCTTCTCACAGCTTTATAAGGCAGTGCCCCAGTGGGGACTCTGTGTGGGGGCTCCAACTCCACATTTCCCCTCTGCGCTGCCCCAGTGGAGGTTCTCCATAAGGGCTCTTCCTCTGCAGCAGGCTTCTGCCTGGACATGCAGGCATTCCCATACATTCTCTGAAATCTATGGGGAGGCTCCCAAGCATCAACTCTTGTCTTCTGTATACCCACAGGCTTAACACCACATCAGGCCATCAGTGTCAATGCCTGAGATGTATCTGGGGTTCTTTTAGCCACTGCTGAAGCTGGATCAGCTCCCTTTAGAGACTGTGATCTCCTGACTGTGCACAGAGTCTGGTGTGAGGATGGTAGTTTCTCCTCATAAGGCAGTTTGGTCACAACAATTTAACAATTCTAAAGGAAGTTCAAACTTTCTCTCATCTTCTTGTCTTCTTCTGAGTCCTCCACACTGTACTAACCTCTTCCCATTACCTAGTTCCAAAGTCCCTTCCACATTTTCAGGTATCTTTATAGGAATTCTCCACTTCTAGTGTATTATTCTGTTTTCACGCTGCTGATAAAGATACCCAAGACTAGGCAATTTACAAAAGAAATAGGTTTAATTGGACTTACAGTTCCATATGGCTGGCAAAGCCTCACAATCATGGTGGGAGGCAAGGAGTAGCAAGTTACATCTTGCATGGACAGCAGCAAGCAAAGAGCTTGTGCAGGAAAACTCCACCTTATAATAACCATCAGTTCTCATGAAACTTACTATCATGAGAACAGAACAGGAAAGACCTGTTCCATGATTCAATTACCTCCCATCTGGTCCCTTCCACAACACGTGGGAATTCAAGATGAGATCTGGGTGGGGATACAGCCAAGTGATATCACCTAGGTACCAATTTTCTGTAAAGTAAAGAGGTTTAATTGGTTCATGGTTCTGCAGACTGTACAGGAAGCATGACTGGGGAGGCCTCAGGAAACTTGTAATCATGGCAGAAGGCAAAGAGGAAGGAGGCACATCTTACGTGGCTGGAGCAGGAGGATGGGGTGGGAGCAGTGCCACACACTTTTAAACAATCAGATCTCAAAATAGCACCTCACTCTTACGAGAATAGAAAGGGGGAAATCTGTTCCCACGATCCAGTCACTTTCCACTAGGTTCCACCTTCAACATTGAGGATTCCAATTTGACATGAGATTTGGGCAGGGACACAAATCCAAACATATCAATTGAAATAAGACCTTTTTGGTATAGACAATTAGAATGATCAATTTTCTTTTATGCACATTTTGGCTGCACCTTATAAATTTTGGTATGTTGTGTGTTTGTTTACATTTTTCCCAAAGAAATTGAAATTAGGAAAGTAAATAAGAAATAGTCTCTTTTGTAATTTTCTTCTGCCATATATTTTAGTTGAATATATTGTTTAATTTCCTTATATGTATTAATTTTCTTAATTTTTGTTATTCATTTCTAATTTCATTCTATTCTTGTCAAAGAACATTTGTTATATGATTTCACATTTATTAAAGTTTATACTATGGGGAAATATATGTTCTATCATGGAAAATGTACCTTGTACAAGTGAAAAAATATGTGTTTTATTGCTGTTGGGTACAGTGTTCTATAGATTTCATTTAGGCCTAGTTGGTTTGTTGTGTTGTTTATGTTTCCTATTTCCTTCTCAAGCTTCTGTCTCCTAATTCTACCAATTATGCAAATAAGATACTAAATCTGCAATTATTTATTGTTAAATTGTCTAGTTCTCCTTTTAGTCAGTTGTTAGATGCACATACATTATAATTGTCATGTCTTCCTGGTGGTTTGGCTCTTTTGGCATTTAAAATGTCTTCTTTACCTCTAGCAACTTCTTTTTAAATATATAATCTATTTAGTTTGATATTTGTAAAATCACTCTTGGTCTTTTTTTGTTATCATCTGCATGGAATCTCTTTTTCCATCCTTTCACTTTGAAGTTGTTTTTTCATTTAAAACTAAAGTATGTGTTTTATCCACAGAATATGGTTGAATCATGTCTTTCTAATGTATTCTGCTAGCCACTACCTTTTGAAATAATGTTTAAGTCATTTATAGTTAATATAATTACCAATTATGTAGGATTGATGTATAACATTTTGCTCTTTGTTTTCAATATACTGATGTTTTTCTTGTCTTCCTCCTCTCTTTCTGGGATTCCCTCATTACTACATTTTTGTGTGTGTGTTAAGTAGCTATATCGTAGTGCACAACTTTATTTTTCTTGCCACTGATTTACAGTATGTTCAATTTCTTGCTCATTGGTTTCCTTAGGGATTAATACTAACAGGTAAACTAAAATAATCTGCTTCGGACTAATACCAACATAATTTCCATAGCCTACAAACCAATTGCTTTAATGTAACTCTCTTCTTTCTCATTTGTCCCTCTAATGTTGTGCAAATTATATCTTTAAGCATTATAAACACCTTAACAGTTCTATAATTTAATTTGTGCCAGTGTTTTTAAGAAAGTAAGATATAAAAAAGTGTTATAAACAAAAATACCTTTTATTGTCTTTTACATTTACTTATGTAGTTATGTTTATTTCTTCATGTGGATGCAATTTACTGTCTAATGCACTCTCATTTAAGCCTGAAAAATTTTTGTTACTATTTTATTTTTATTAGGCAAGGCTAGCATTTAAGTCTTTCTGTTTTTTGGTTATGTTAAAAGGTTATGATATCCCTTTCATTTTTAAAGAATAATTTTACCAAATCTAAAATTCCTAGTTGATAGCCTCTTCCCTTTAGCACTTGAATATGTTATCCACTGTCTTCTGGCCTCTATAATTTCTAATTAGAAGTCAGATGAACTATTCACAGTAGCAAACACATGGAATCAATCTAGGTGCACACTGATAGTGAAATGGATAAAGAAAATGTGGTACATGCACACCATGAAATACTATGCATCCAATTGAAAAGAAAAAAACATACCTTTTGCATCAACATGGATGCAGCTAGATGCCATTATCTTAAGCGAATTAATAAAGGAGCAGAAAACCAAACGCTACATATTATCACTTATAAGTGGCAGCTAACCACTGAGTACTCATGAACACAAAAATGGTAAAAATAGACATTTGGGACTAATAGAGGAGACAGGGAGGGATGGGGGAAAGGTTGGAAAACTGTTGGGTGCCATGCTCACTGCCTTGGTGACAGAATCTATAGTACCTCAAACCTCAGCATCACACAATATCCCCATGTACAACAAACCTGCATCATATGTACCCCTAAGTCTAAAATAAAAGTTGAAATTAAAAAAAAATAAATTAGGTGTTATTATTGAAGATCTCCTGTAATACAATGAATTATTATTATTATTATTATTATTAATATTATTATTATTTTGAGACGGAATCTCGCTCTGTCACCCAGGCTGGAGTGCAGTGGCCGGATCTCAGCTCACTGTAAGCTCCGCCTCCCGGGTTTACGCCATTCTTCTGCCTCAACCTCCCGAGTAGTTGGGACTACAGGCGCCCGCCACCTCGCCCGGCTACATTTTTGTATTTTTTTAGTAAAGACGGGGTTTCACCGCGTTAGCCAGGATGGTCTTGATCTCCTGACCTCGTGATCCGCCCGTCTCGGCCTGCCAAAGTGCTGGGATTACAGCAATGAATTATTTTTATCTTGCTACTTTCAAGATTCTCTCTCTTTGGTTTTTCATGGTTTTACTATAATATGCCTTGCTGTGTAGATTTTTGAATTTATCCCACTTGAAGTGTGTTTTACTTCTTGGAAGTGTAGGTTAATGTTCTTCATCAAATTTGGAAAGATTTTGGTCATTATTTCTTAAAATATTATTTCTGCCCTGTTCTTTTTCTCCTCTCTTTCTGGGACTCCCACTATGCACAGGCTGATATGATTTGTGGTGTCCCATAAGTTTCTAAGGCTCTGTTTAATTTTCCTCTTTCTTTTATTTTTTTTCTGCTAATAAAACAGAAACATATCAACTGGCCTATCTTCAAGTTCAAGAGTTCTTTATTTGACTTCTTAAAGCTGCCATTGAGCTCCTCTAGTACATTTTTAAACACTTTTTATTTTGCAGTCATTTTAAACATAGCCCAGAGTTGCAAAAAATAGTACACTGAGTTCCTGTATACTTTTTGTTCAACTTCCACTAAATGCAAAATCTTATATAACCGTAGTACTATTATCAAACTAAGAAATTAACTTTGAAACAATACAACTAGTTAAACTTTACTTGAATTTGAACTCTTTTTATATTACTGTCTTAATATGTCTGTGGATAAAATCCAAAATCTACTTTACATTAAAATTTCATGTTTCTTAGTTTTTTTCAGTTTGGAAGTCTCATTCCCACTGTGTCCAATGCCAAAGCACGCAGTTTATTTCCAGGCTGTGGGTGAGCAGGGCTGAGCACTCTCCCCAGGCTACAAGCCTGAGGAAGCCAGCCAACTCACAGTGCCTTTGCTATCTCACAAAGCCTGCAGTGGTAGTCTGCCTCCTTCAAAGGGTCTGTGGATCTTTTGGCTTTCCTGGTATGTTTTTTGTGGCAGTTCTTGGAGCAAAAGTTCTTCTTGTGTCTCTACATACCGCTCTGTCCATCCAAGTGGAAGCTGCAAGTTAGTCCTGCCTTGTCTCTGCCATTTTCCCAGCCTGTCTCTAGGAAATTTTATTTCTGTTACTTTCCTACTTAACTCCAGAATTTCTCACTAGTTATTTATAATCTACTACTTTATTGACGTTCTCCGTTTAGTGATGCATTGTTGGTTACTTCGTTTTTTTTCTTTAGACATAGTGTTCATTACTTCTCTGGATATATTTATAATAGCCCACGTAAAGTGTTGTCTGCAAATCTATGTTTGAGCTTTCCAAGTAGAGGTTCTATTAACTGCTTTCCTCCCCTTGATTATGGGCCATTCTTTCATTTTTCTTTCAGTGTTTTAAATATTTTTTGTTGAAAACTGAACGTTTATAACAATATACTGTTGCAACTCTAGAAATAAAATTCACTACTCCCCCAGAATTTGTTGTTTACTGTTTTGTTTTTCTTTCATTGTTGTTGCTGCTGATGATGTTGGCTTATTCCTGGGTTAAGTCTGGTAAGCCTGTATATTATCTGTTATATATGTATACGTGTCTGTTTACTTGGTTATCTTAATGTTCACTTAATGATTGAACATATATTTTCTTAATTGCCTTGAACTATAGTTCTCCCAGTATTTGCTGAATAACACAAAATTGTATTTGTTGGGTCATGTCTTTAATACTGAGAACTTTATAACTTTTTTTTTTTTTTTTTTTTTTTTTTTTTTTGAGACGGAGTTTCGCTGTGCTCCCAGGCTGGAGTGCAGTGGCGTGATCTCGGCTCACTGCAAGCTCTGCCTCCCGGGTTCACGCCATTCTCCCGCCTCAGCCTCCCAAGTAGCTGAGATTACAGGCGCCCGCCACCACGCCCGGCTAGTTTTTTGTATTTTTAGTAGAGACGGGGTTTCACCATGTTAGCCAGGATAGTCTCTATCTCCTGACCTCGTGATCCACCCGCCTCGGCCTCCCAAAGTGCTGGGATTACAGGCGTGAGCCACCGCGCCCGGCCCTTTATAACTTTTTATGAGCCTCCACCTTCTAGCTTCACTTAGCATTGAGTTTAGCCAGCAGTGAGAGATTAATATCTTTTCAGACCTTTACTGGACATGTGAAGATCTCTACATATACACATGTCCTTTTATATCCCCGAAGATATATTGGAGTTTTTCAAAGCTCCCATGGGAATTTTATTCCCTAGATTTTCCTTTAATATTTTTATGCAGCCTTTTGTTTGCCCCAGCTGGTATTGCTACCTGTAATGTTAAACAATTTTTGCTAGTTGTTTTCAACAAATACCTTAGGAATAAATCTTTCCTCACCAACTTAGCTCTAACTCAAGTCAAATTAAGAGAAACCCTCCCTATGAATGCAACTTGTTCAAGGAACTGTCAAATGAGAAAATACGGTCAATTTCGGGAAATAGACCTGTTAGAGATCTCCAAAACTAATCCAACCTTCAGTGCAATGCTACTGATTTTCCCAGATATACTATTTCCAAAAAAGCTTATTGTAAATGCTCCCATAGAGCTGAGGACACAAGAATGAAAATGGGGAAGGTTAAAGCACCACAAAGTTCATTGTTGTTTTTTTTAAGATTTAGCCCTTCATTTTAATAAATGTTCATAAGATTATTGCAAGCCTTTAGTTAATTTCTAGAATTCTGAAAAAAAAAGTTGTTTTTGACAATTTCTGCCATTTTTTCATTGCTTTTATGGAAGAGCAAATGTTGAAGGTCCTTTTTCTGATATTTTTGATATGCCTCTCCCCATTGCAACTTATTGTTTTTGCAATCATATAGTTTTCATGTATAATACTGAAACTCAGTTTATAAAAATTAGAATTGTAGCACTTGCTTTATATTTTTCCATTCCATTATAATCATGAAAGAAATACTTGATATTTTTCTGTGCCATAATACAAACAATAGGTATTATATATTATACACCATATGTTATCTGCTTTGCTGGATAATTTATATTTAATATTATTAATTATCCAAAAGATATGCAAGTTAGGTATTTTTCACATTATTTATGAGGGAATTTAGACTCATAGAACACTATGAGTTCCTTGCCAAAAGCCATAACAAAGAACAAAAACAAGCACAAAAACTCATGAGTAGTTACCTGCTTTTTATGACAAGTTACTCTATAAAACATAATGCTAAAGAAAGTTTGATGATAATTATAATCTGTTGTCTTTTCTCTCTACTATAAAAATGATATTAAGACAATAAGCATTACAGTCAGTAAAGCACAGAGTAAATTTTGCACCGTTAATTTTTATACAAATTTAAATCTACAAAGATCTTATGTCATTTGCAAACTATAGGTAAGATATGCAACCTTGTAAAACGTTCACTAGTGACGAGATGGCGACAGCTTAACTTGGAGCATTGTTATAAATTGCATAATGTATAATGCTTACAATTGTGAATAACAACCATATGGGCTTATAGAAACTTTTTAGAATAGCAATATATTTACATTTAACAAAAAGGCTTAAATTGTTACATTTTTGTCCCAGACTGGTGTTCCTTTTGCTAAACAAGATAGGCAAATAGTCTAACGTTTTCTACTTGTAGATGATCAGTATCTCCATTCAGTTCTTGTGGTTCTTTTCATAGCCCGCATCATTGGAATGATCTGATAATTTTAAAGAACTTTGTTTAATTACATTGTTCTTGACTTCTATGTTGCCTGAACCAATTCATCGTTACTTAATTAAGCAATCAAGTAGTTATTAAGTACCTATTTTATGCCAAAGAAAACCTGGAAAAGTACAGAATACTTTTTTTTTTTAATCACATGATAGGTCTTAATACTTTAATGATGGTAAACATATATATCCTCAAACAAGAATTTGTTAAGATAAACCTGTCTCATTCTTTCAACTTTCCTTTATAGAACTTTCTTCAGCCAGCTCATTTCCTGGTTTCTTCTTCACTTCCTTATTTCTATTTGTCAAAGTCTCTCTTAAAATGTTCGACTCATTACACATTAATTTGTGGAGGATGCCATTAAGCAAGAAAAATTAATTCCTCTCTGTCTAGTCTGTTTTTTATTGCTTCTAACAGAATATCTGAAACTGGGTCACTTATAAAGAAAATAAATTTATTTCTTACAGTCATAGAGGCTCAGAAATCCGAGGTGAAGGGGCCACATTTTGTGAAAACCTTCTTAGTGGTGGGGACTATGCAGAGTCCCAAGGCTGCACAGGACATCACATGCTGAGCATGTCAGCATGTCAGCTTATGCCTCTCTTCTTGCAAAGCCACTAGTCCCATTCCCATGATAATCCATTAATTCATAAACCCATTAATTGATTAATCTCTTAGTACTTTATGACTCAATTACCTCTTAAAGACCCTGCATCTCAATACTGCCACATTGAGAATTAAGTTTCAACATGAGTTTTGGAGGGGACAAACATTCCAATCAAAACACTCTTCAAATACTCTTTTGTTTATTTGTTTTGTGACCTTTTATGTTTGAGAGATATTATTAATGAATTAGATTTTGAACATTTTAAAAGCTCTGAAGTTAGTCTACCTAGGTTAAATCTAATGTCTGTCACTTACTAGTTGTTTGACCTTGGGGAGGTTACTTTATTGCTTAAGCAATTATGTAGAGAACGGAACTCAGTGAAGAGAAGAAAGAGGCAAATAAAGTAGGTATAATATTATGGCAAGAGTCCAAGGAGATAAGACGGGTGACTTAACGAATGTAATGCTTTACTAAGCAGATACTAATGGCCACATTTTCTGCTAAATGCAAATGATATCACATTAGATAAGGCATGATCCTTGTATGCATGTAATTCACAGTCTATGGTAGAAGAAAGATGCATAAAAACTACCTATAAGCCAAGTTGTTAATTGTCATAATATGGGTCCAAGTAAAGTCCTAGAGAACACAAAATTGATTTAATTATTCTATGTGTGTCCTGACCAACACAGTCCAATGAGGATATTATTTTCCATTATCTAGGCAATTAACTTCTATTATGCATCCTAAGATTGTATCGCCTTTGTTAACTACACCTCACTGATGACTTAAATTAAGCAAGAGGAAAGTAGTTGGTTGATTTGTGCTCTTTATATTTTTATTATTTAACTCTGTGATGGCCCTGGATGATTTTTCACTGTATCATTACTTAATACTTTTGACAAATTTGTAGGGTTAATTTAATGCTTTAGGTCAAATTTAAGAAGCCATCAACATTAATTCATTACTTCTGAAAATTTCTGAGACTCTTTGGACTTCATTTCCGTAAGTCTCAACATAAAGGGAATAGTAACCAGAATTTAAAGTCAAACAAACATGAATTTGAATCTCTGTTCTGACATTTATGTATTGTCACATATAACATAAGGTTTTTTTTTTATTATTTAGCAGTTTGTTTTATTATTATGTTATTTGTATTTGAATGATGGTTACTATAGTAGCTTATATGATTTCCAATATTATACAATTGAATTTTTAAAGCATGATTTAAAATAAAAGAGGAAATTTGTCAATTACCATAGAAAATATTTAATATATCATTTTTTTCATGCTGAATATTTGAAATGGATTTCTGATTGTCAGAAACAAATGTTGATGGGCAAATTCACCTATTGAAAGAACAAACAAATATACTGTAAGCTTAATGTAAATTTCTTTTGATATTCTAACTGCAAGAGGTAAAAATTAGCAATTCTATGGGAAAAAAACATATGTTGTTGCTACTGTTAATTTTAAGTGTTGAGAAAAGAATAAATCTTTAGCCCTCCCACTGACTGAAAGGACACACTCTTGCCAAGGAGACTCCAAAAAAACTTCTTAATTCTTGAGTTCCTGGCCATGGCTGGACAAGAGGTTAGACATGCCTCAGTATGCCCTTTCCTTATTAACTTTTAACCAGAATTCTTTCCTGAGGAGCAAGCAGAAACCAACTCAAGCAAACAAGAAATGAACAATTCATTCCTTTATTGCCTTTAGCTAAACATATGAGTCCACAGCTTCACCCTCCCTCCCTCTTTTCAGTTTCCAATGTGACAGTTTGCCAGCTCACAGTGCATCCCTTCCTAAGAACTGACAGTCATCTCCAGAAAGGTTCTGTTGAACTCTGGAAGGATGTGAAGTGAAGGTTTTCATGTCCTCTGCTTCACCATTTGTCATCAGAGTGCTGAAATTTCTACCTTCAGATAATTCAAACGACACCATTTTTTGAACGTGTGACCAATGAAGCTTAATGGTGAATACTCGTGTTTCTCCTTTTATACATATTCATTACTCCTCCTATAGCTTATTAAATATGTATATTCATCCACCTCACTCCGCATAAATTCCTGTTCCCTTTGCCTCTCCCTTGAAAGGCTTGTTTCTGGTTTCTGGCCTGAGGCTACACTTCTCAGGCTGTCAGAATGGCCACCCTGCAGGCTGCAACACTTTATGAGAAGTAAAGCTCTCCTTTTCAAATGTATGAAGCTCTTGATTCATCAGTTGACAGTGTCAACTTGACAGATCACAGTTTGCTGTGCCCAGAGTGAAGATTATTTCTTGGTGTATGTGTGAGGATGTTTCCACGTGAGATTAACGTTTGAATTAGTGGACTCAGTAAAGTAGTTTCACCTCTCTGAGTGGAAATCACCAAATCCCATTAGGGTCTATTTAGGACCTAAATGGAATAAAAGGCTGAGGAAGGAGAAATCTACTCCATTTTGTTCTCTCTGCTTGAACTAAGACATTTCATTTCATTTTGTCCTGCTCTCAAACTGGGATTTACATCTTTGGCTTCATGAATTCCCAGGTTTTTGGACTCACACTGTATTACATCACTGGCTTTCCTGCTTCTCCACTTTGCAGACATCATATCATGGAACTCTTGACCTTTGTAACCCAATTTCCATAATAAATAATATCTTATAGGTGTCTATCTATCCATCCCATTTGTTCCGTTCCTCCAGAAAACTTAATATAGATTTTGTTACAGAAGGTGGTTCTAGAGGAATAGAATTTGAAGAATGAGTTTTCTAGGTTTTTTTAAGGAGTTTCCGGAATTAACTATCTAATCTGATTAGGTTTGAGGATGCTAATGACTCTATTTCTATTAATAAAGAGTACTAATAATTTGTGGTGTGAACTGTTTATAGAGTTATGCAAAATATCTGCATTGGATACTCCCTATCAATCACTTATAAGAAGCAAGTAGTTAAATGACTCTCTATATGATACTTCAAACATGTTGGCAAACTAATAAATATAAAGGCACAGGTTGGCAGCTTCTAATGTTGCTGGACAAAGTGATGACAGAAAAGATACAAAAAATAAGTATTTGAAGTGATGGATTTGTTAAGTAGCTTGTGTTAATTATTTCACAACGTAAACATATATTAAACATCACAGTGTAGCCCATAAATACAATTATGATTTGTCACTTAAAAATAAAATTTAAAGAAGAAAAAGATTAGCTTAGGGATTTGAATTTCCAGCTCAAGCACGGCATACATGCTCTAATTTCTCCTATTTTTCTCTAAAAGAGAGGATACCTTTATCTCCTGTAGCAACAGTGTGAAAATTACTAATAACCAAATGAACAACCTCATCCTGAAACTGGATGAATTAAAATGCGAGTTTAAATCTCAGCCTCAAGGTGTCCACTGTTAAAGTAAGAACATTTATTGGGAAAGAATGGGGCGATGTAAATTGGAATGGGGAAGTGTGGAAAGATCCTGATGAAACTGGAGCTATTGAGCTTCTCAATTCTTGTAAGTTTTCTTTAGCAGTATAAGAGATCTCACCACACTCAGCAGAAGTGTTCTCCATATCTCAGGGGTAGTGTCATCCCCACACCCAGAGATGTCTGCTTCTCCGCTCACAGTGGTATCAGCCTTTCCACATCCATCTGAGGGGATTAACACTGCATTTCCTGAGGAAACTGTATTGGCCTCCATTAATAAAGGTGCCGTGTAAAACAATATTGATTCTTCTCAGGACCCACCATCACTACCCCTCCTTTCTTGTAGATCTCTAACTAGGCTTACGATTCAGCAGGCCTTTAAAAGGGAGGTATAATTGTGATCCACGAGGAGATGTGTCACACTCCAAACGAACTACTTGAGTTTGCTAATGTATACAGACAGAAATCTGGAAAACATGTATGACAAAGCAACTAAGGATGTGAGATAATGGTGAAAGGAACAATAAAGTTGGATCAGGCTGTATTTATTGACATAAGCTCAATAAGAAGAGCTTCTGAATTTAGTGTTGCAGCTTGGGGCCTTAGAAAGAGCTGTAATCATTTAGTTGGTTGGTTGCCTGAAACGTGGACCAAAAGATGGACTATCATGAGTGAGCCAGAAATGACAGACATGCCTTGGATTCATGTGCAGAAAGAGATTCAACGAGTTAGGGGGATTTGACTATTACAGTGGATTTGTCATTTGTTATTTTAGAAATACTCATCACACAGGGAGTCCAGAAGTCTGTGAGGAATATTTTTATAGGCCAAACCTCACAGTAGGAATGTCGGTCATTCCTACTGGGACACCTAAATGCAATGGGAATAATTGGATCCCAGGATGACAAGGGCCAAGTGGTGAAACTTAACTGCTAAAGGAAAGATTGGCATAGTTACCATAATGGAGAGCAAAATCAAAGCAGTAAACATTAGGATTCTGGAGTAAAGTGTGGGATTTTCTGCAGAAAACTACTGTCCTTTTGAATGACAGCTCTTGGCTTGCTACTGGGTCTTATAGAGAATGAACATTTAACTGTGGGCCATCAAGTTAAAGTTACCATGTAACTTGATCTCTTTATTATAAACTAGCAATTACCTGACCCACTAAGCCATAAAGTTGAGGATGCACAGTAACACTTCATCATCAAAGTGGTATATATATGATCTGACCCACACGGGTACTGAAAACACAAGTAATTTAAATAAAGAAATTGCACAAATACCTACAGTTCCCCCTCCTATTATACTGCCTTCTCTATCCCAGTCTCTACCTGTGGCCTCATGGAGAGGTCCCTACAATCAGCTAATGGAGGAAAAGGAAACTCAGGTCTGGTTTACAGAGATTTCTGAATGATATGCAGGCATGATTCAAAAGTGGACAGTGGCAGCACTACAATTCCTCTCTGGAACATCCACGAAGGATACTAGTAAAGAAAAATACTCCCAGCGGTCAGAATTTTGAGCAGTGCACCTAGTTGTTAACTTCTCTTGGAAGGAAAAATAGCCAGATGTTCAACTAGTTATATAATGATTCATGGGCTGTGAACAATGGTTGGCTGTATGGTTCAGAACTTGGAGAAAACATGATTGGAAAATGAGTGACAAAGAAATTTAAGAAAGAGGTTTGTGAGTAGACCTCACTGGAAAACACAAATACACACACACACACACACACACACACACACAGAGAAACTAAAAAAAAAAAGTTAAAGACTCATGAAGATATTTGCATCCCATGTGAATTCTCTCCAAGTAATGCTTCTTTATCAGTGCAAGATTTCAACGATCAAATGGATAGACTGATACATCCTGTGAATATGAGTCTCTTTCCACAGCCACTTCTGTTATCTCCCAATGGGCTCATTAACAAAATGGCCTTGCTGGCAGGGATGAAGTTTATGCATGAGATCAGAAACATAAACTCCCACTAACCAAGCCAATCTGCTCGCAAGACAGACTAACACTGAGCCTGAGGCCCCCATGTGGAAGCAATCAGCCAGCTACCTGGTAGCAAGTTGATTACATTTAACCACTTCCATGAAAAATAAAAATAAAAAAAGTAGCGGTGGGGGCCAGTGTTTTGTTCTTTCTGAAATGGACCCTCTGGATACAGACTTTTCTCCTCTGTGTGTAATGCTTTTACAAAAGCTATCATCTGTGGACTAACAAAATGACTTATTTAACATTATGGTGTTTCATACAGCATTGCTTCTGAACAAGAAATGCCTCTACTAAAAGAAGTGTGGTAACCAGCTTATCCTGATGGAATTTACTAGTCTTACCATGTTCCCCACCATCCTGAAGCAGTTGGCTAAATAAAAAGTACAATGGACTTTTGAAGACTCAGATACAGCACCAACTAGGTGACAATACCTTGCAGGGCTGGGCTGGGCTAGGATCTCCAATATGTTGTATGTGATAGGAATCAGCATTCATTATATAATGCTAGTCCCCTGATGGCAAGGACTTACAGGTCTAAGTATCAAGGACTGGAAATGGAGGCTGGGAGCAGTGACTCATGCCTGTAATCCCAGCACTTTGGGAGGCAAGGCAGGTGGATCGCCAGATGTCATGAGCTTGAGACCATCCTGGCCAACATGGTGAAAGCTTGTCTCTACTAAAAATACAAAAAATTAGCCGTGCATGGTGGTGGGTGCCTGTAATCCCGGCTACTACAAAGGCTGAGGCAGGAGAATTGCTTGAACCCTGGAAGTGGAGGTTGCAGTGAGCCAAGGTCGCACCATTGCACTCCAGCCTGGCGACAAGAGTGAAATTCCATCGAAAAAAAAAAAAAAAAAAAAAAAATGCACTGCAAGTGGGAGCAGCACCATTTACTGTTACTCCTAGTGATGTAACAATGACCTACATGGTAACCTTAAGCCCTTTGCTGACCTAGAGGTTTTAGTTTCAGAGGAAGGAATGCTCCCACCAGAGGACACAACAACAATTTCATTAAACTGGAAGTTAGGTCTACCACTCAGTCACTTTGGGCCACTTTGGGCTCCCCCTGCCTCTGAGTCAGCAGGCTTAGAAGGGAGTTACAGTGTTGGCTGGGATGATGGGTTCTGACTACAGAGGGGAAATTAGATGACTTCTGTGTTATAGAGGTAAGAAAAATATGTCTAGCATACATGAGATCCTTAGGGCAGCTTGTAGTAGTACTGTGCCTTATGATTAAGGTAAATAAAAAAACTATAACAACCCAATGAAGGCAGGATTACTAATGGCCCAGACTCCTCAGGAATAAAGATTTGGGTCATCCAAGAGGGTGAAGAGCAATAACCAGCTTAGGTGCTTGCTGAAGGCAAAAGTATAGGTAATACACTGGGTAGTGGAAGAAGAGAGTTATATATATCAGTCATAACCTCTTGACAAGTTAGGGAAATAAAGACTGTAGTTTTAACGAGTATTTCCTCCTAGTTTTGCTATGAATATGTTTGTGTGTGTATAATAAACACACACACACACTCACACACACATACACACACACATATTCTGCTGGTTCTATTTCTCTGGAGACTCCTGACTAACACAATTGTTTGCTCTTTGGGAGTTTCAATTTCTTCATCTGTTAATTAGGTAATACCAGCTTAATTAATGGATCAAATTAAATTTATTATGTAAGGGCTCTACACATGTTATTTATTATACCTAAAGCCTTACTATTGGGAAATCTGAAAAAAGTAAATTAGTTTTTGATGTCACTTCTTAGTAATTCTTTCATAAAAACAATTACATATTAAAGGCTCTGAGTTATAGCATATTCAGAGCATACTTATTGTTTTATTTACCCTGTAAACATCTTTAAGAAACTGTATTTATTTATTTATTTATTATTATACTTTAAGTTCTAGGGTACATGTGCATAACATGCAGGTTTGTTACATATGTATACTTGTGCCATGTTGCTGTGCTGCACCCATCAACTCGTCAGCACCCATCAACTCGTCATTTACATCAGGTATAACTCCCAGTGCAATCTCTCCCCCCTCCCCCCTCCCCATGATATGCCCCGGTGTGTGATGTCCCCCTTCCCGAGTCCAAGTGATCTCATTGTTCAGTTCCCGCCTACGAGTGAGAACATGCAGTGTTTGGTTTTCTGTTCTTGTGATAGTTTGCTAAGAGCTTCTGCACAGCAAAAGAAACTGTATTTCTTAGCTCCACCATCCCCAAACTATCCACACATCCACCATCCACATGTTTATAATCACAACTGCCATGGTGGGGTAATGTGACCACAGCTCACAGTTGATTGACTAAGTCCAGGATTTCTGGTTCAAACTGATCCTATAAAAGTGCCTTCCTAGTGGTTATAATTATGGATCTAGGATTCAGGAGCTGAGTTATGTTAATGACAGTATTCCTGAAAGACAATCTAACATCTACTGCTTAATTTGTAATTCTCCTCCTTGTACGCCCCAGGATAGTTCAGTGTTATTTTAATAATGTTCTCTACCTTCACAGCACCAGAACTTCTTGTCATTCATTTGTTTTGCTTAGGCAAACTGAAGAGAGTCCTGCTATTAAAAAACAGATAAATATTAAAATAGATATACTAGGCAATTGGTTTTTTGTCTTTCCCCTCATGTATAACTTTGAGAAGCAGTTAGTTAGAGCTTGAGTTCACAGCTCTGGCATCAGACCTCTTGGTTTACTTCCCATCTTGATCACAAAATTGCCATACAACCTTGGACAACTCACTTAATCTTTTTTCTTTATGTTCTTCCTGTCAGTAATAGATATAATAACTTTATGTAATGCATGGGACTTCTATGAGAATTAGAATACAATCAACCTGTTGCAGACACCTACAGAAGTAGAAAGGACACCACTGCCCCAATTTATTTCAGGTGCCAAGGCTGATGATGGTACACATGCACTAAGAAAGGAAGAGTGCTTATTACTCACAAAATATTGCTTTCCAGGGAAAATAGAGTGGATTCCACCACAAGACAAATAAAAGATTGATAGAGCAAGAAAAAGAGATGGCTTAGACTTTACTGTGGTTAGGAGGGATAACTTGGGTAAGAGTTTCTATGCATAGATAGGCTATGACTTACACAGCCTACATAGGCTTACATAGCCTATGTGTGCATAGTTTAAATTTCCTACCAACTCCCAAAAAAGGGAACACTTGCTTTTCTTATCAACTTGCCCAAGATGTGGGGTAGAAGGGAAGGGGCAAGTTGTAGAGCTCGCAAGCCCTCAGCTTGAAAACATGGAAAATAAATTTGGAGGTTTATTTTTATTTTATTTTTATTTTTTGAGATGAAGTTTTGCTCTTGTCTCCCAGGCTTGAGTGCAATGGATTGATTTTGGCTCACTACAACTTCTGCCTCGCAGGTACAAGTGATTCTCTTGCCTCAGCCTCCCGAGTTGCTGGGATTACAGGTGTCTGCCACCACACCTGGCTAATTTTTGTATTTTTAGTAGAGACAGGGTTTCACCATATTGGCCAGGGTGGTCTCTAACTCCTGACCTCAGGTGATCCACTTTCCTCGGGCTCCCCAAAATTGCAGTTTTTAATGCAATTCACTCCTGATGTTTGACAGAAGACTGAAATGTGTCATGTTTTATTTAATTGAATTTTTATCTCATTTAAGTAAGCCACTATAGCACTCTTTAAGACAAGTAGTGTGAGTCCACTAAAAGAAGTAAGTTCCCTTGAGTGTCTTGTTTATGACTAGCATTGTTTATTTTTTAAGTGAAATGTGTGTCTTAGTCAATATCAATGCCCCATTTTGGTGAGGCTTTGCTTGTGTATTTAGTATGTATAGAGATGTACGTGACTTTGATTTATATCTGAGATAAATATGAGGTATGTGATTTCCAGAAGTTCTTTATCCCAAAGGGGTCAACTTGGATAAGTAATCATCGTTGCCACTGTTGGATAGATCAGATGGCCAGACCAATGGCAGTATCCTAAAAGCCTAAAAATGTGCGCATTTTTGGCCATGTATCCAGTGTTAAAATGATTACTACTCACATTGTCAGTCATTTGTTCACACTTGAATCATGTTCTAGCTAAAAGATGAAAATTGCTAACTCTTCAGTAAGCTCCATCACATGTGATTATTGAAATACTGTCCATAAATTATTAACCCTTCTTTTTCTGTTCACTCAGTTGATTCTAAGAAGCTCACTAGGTATTTGGTATGTCCAGGAGGGGGTGATATCCTTCAGTATTATGACATCTATCAAGAGACCGAGGAATGGGCAGGCCATATTCTCCTGCAGATGTGTTATGCCAAAGAGTTAAGGTTTGACTCTGTTTTGTAGGTATCATTTCCATTTTAACAAGGAGGTCTTAGTGGCTGTGAGTGAGGATGCTGTCTCCATGGCCCAAGGCATAATGAGAAGTTGTGTACCAAGGGTCAGGGATAGTACCCATGAAAGCTTCTAGTTCCAGAAGAGTCCAGTGTTTGACCAGCAATCAGTATAATGACAGGTAGTGTAGAGCTGAGCAAGACAGTTTTCTGCACCAGAAGTTCATGGGCATTTATCACCATCATGAATGACTGAAAAACTATAGGGGAAATAATGGGAGGTTGCTAAAGCCTCTATTCCTAAGGAACATCTGGAGGCATTAATGGGGAGCACTTATTATATTGCAACTTGGTCAGATTATAGAGACTTTTGTCATTGGAGGCCCCATTGAAGGTGGGCTTATTTTTGAGTAACAGCATTATACACTTAAGTAAAATTTGTAAACAAGGAACATGCCACTTCCAGAATCCAAAAAGGCCTAAAAGGTGTTGGTTTTTCTTTAATGTTGTGGGTACTGACAGGATCAATAGCTGTTTGTTGACAGTGTCAGGGATGCAGTGACCCTTGGTTGAGCAAACAATTTTCAAGAATTAAACTGAAGTAGTAAGGCCATTTATTGTTTGTAGTATGTATGTGACAATGGCCAGTCCCCTTTATTTGAACTCATTTGTAAGTATCTGTATATTCTTAATGAGTGTATCAAATGAATCTCCTTGGAGGAGGATGTAATCAATGTAAAGTCATACCTGTGCTCTAGAAGAAAACTGAATGTAATTAAGATGTGGTGCAAAGATTATGTGTGATGGCAGGAATTGAGATAACCCATGGGTAGCAGGGTAAAGGTGTACTGAGTCTTTTAGAAGTTGAAGGAAAATGACAGCTGAGGGGCTGAACAGAAACAAACACTGAACAGAACATGCTAGCCAAATCCATAACTGTGAGGTATCACTGATTGGATAGAGTCAGTAATTTAAATAATATTGGGCACGAGGGCCTTAATGGGTGGGGTACAGCATTAAGGTTGTGGCAATGCATTATGAGACACAAGTCTTTCTTTCTGTGTTGAAGAACAAGCCAAATTTGATTTGATTGGTAGATGGAAAAGCAGTGTGCAAAATTACCTCTTCTCTGCATAGATCTTGTATAATGAGTTTGAATCCTTGGAGACATATTTTTAACTTATATTGAGCTGTATTTACCATCTAATCAGGGGTGAAAGGCCATGAGTGTCCTTTCTGTCAAGCTAGTTATAAGTGCCAGAAGCATAATTTAATCTCAAATTATTAATCTTTGGGTAGTTTATGCCTATTGCAGGATGTTATAGGGAAATAGGCTCTATGGCTATGGAGAATTTAGGCAAGGCAATTGTATTAGTCTATTCTCATGTTGCTAGTCAAGACATACCCAAGACTGGATAATATATAAAGAAAAATAAGTTTAACGGACTCACAGTTCCATATGGCTGAGGAGTCCTCACAATCATGGTGGAAGGCAAAAGACACATCTTACATGGTGGCAGGCAATAGAGAGTGACACCTAAGCTAAAGGGGAAATCTCTTATAAAACCACCAGATCTCATGAGACTTATTCACTACCATGAGAACATTATGGGGGAAACCACCCCCAGGATGCAATTATCTCCCACTGGATGCCTACCACAATGTGTGGGAATTACGGGAGCTACAATTCAAGTTCAGACTTGGGTGGGGACACAGCCAAGCCATATCAGCAATTGTTCTGATGTTTAAATTGTAAAGCATATCTGATTTTGTCCTCTCTTGTATGTTTACTAACTCTTCTAAGAGCATAGCAGGTACCTAGTTTAGATTTAGTGAAATATGCAAGTTTAACTCTAATTTGAGACCTAGTGTCTACTAAGTCTATGAAAGTTTGCCAATTGCTACACTTCAGCAGATGTTAAAGTTAATTTTGAACCTGTAAAGTCAATCAGCACCCACTTATTTTTTTTCATAAATTCTTTTAGCAACTATTTGAATTGTGGACCTTTGTTTTATGTTTTGTTCCCTCCTCCTGTATCCAAGTGGTTTTGTTTTTCTTTGCTTTGTTGGTGTCTGCATATTCTTTGAGTGGTTTCTCCTCCATAATCATATCTATAAGTTTCTCTCTTTAGAGTATCTCAAACCAGTGTCATCAGGATTTGGGACCTGCTTCATTACAATGGTTTCTTTACAGAGTTTAAATATCCCAGGCTTATTTTGGGTTTAAATTAACGTCTTGGTTATACACTGGAGTGCATTAATTACTTCTCCCTAAAGTCCTGTAGATCAGGATCATTTAGTAACAGAGGTATAGGGCAAACAGCAGCAAAGTTATTTTGAAAGATCCAAGTGAGTCACCTGGTTTTAGGAGGATGGACCTTAACAGGCCACATGATGTATTCTTACTTCACATGAGACCACCCAGTGTAACTTTACATCACACAAGATATTAGACTTTCCCTTATTACTCTATACATTGGGAGCCAGCACCTGGTTTAGACACAAACCCATGACCATAGGCAGATAATTGTTTTCCGGAGCCTAGCATCTATCCCTGATTTTGCTGGAATTAAGACAAACAGTTAAACCCGAGATACACAGATATGTTCAGGCAGAGACATAGGACACAAAATCACTTTAAAGTGGATCTCAAACACATATTCTGTTCCTAAACATCAGTTAATGAAACTTCTGATATAGTCAAATCTATAACAGAAGCTCAGTAGAATCCAGCAAATGCAGCACAAGGAAGCAACAGCAAGGTTTCCAGCAGACAGTACCTGAAAGCTCAAGTTTACCAGCAGACAGCAACATAGCTCAAAGAGCAAGTTGACCAGCAGGCAGCAGAGTAAATTAGTAAGCTAAAGCAAAAGAAGAAAGACCCTCAGTAGTGGTGATCATTACCCAGGTATTCTGTTAATAATGCCAATGATTGAAGTCACCCCACAGGAACAAAATGGGTACTCTACTCAAAATTTAGATAAGATGTTGATCTGATGACACCACACATACACAAAGAGGGTATGAGAAAGTGTTTATGAGGCTTTCTAGGAACAGGAGAGTAAGCTACTAAGCAAATCTGAAAATGGCTTGGGAGAAAAAGATAAGAGACTGCATTGTCTCTTTTTGTGGCTTAGGGACTCAAGCTTGGATAAGAATTCACCAAGCATAGAGAGAATATGGCATGTGTACTTTCAACTCCTCTTTGGTGCCAAAGTAGTCAGCGCTTGGGACTTTTTATCCATTTTCTCAAATGCAGGTTGAAAAGGGAGAAGTAATGGAGGGACTTGAAAGCTATCAGTAGTCAAATATCAAAATTGGAGTCAAATTGTTTATTACACAAACATATTAGTTTTCAATGAAAGTTAAGTGATCTTATTATCCTTAGAGTGTTGAATTCCATGTTATATTTTTCACTCTATAATCACAAGTTGGCTGCTGAACTTCCAGGCATTACACACCCATTCTTAGCAGAAGGAATGGGGAAAGGACGTAAGTTGCCACATTTTCATCTGCTACTTTTATGAAGAACAAACTTTCCCAAGAACTCTTAACATAGCTTTTTCCTTTGATATCATTGACTAAAACCGAATGAAATGACCATCCCTAGTTCTAAGAAAAACTAAGAAAGTTAGTATTTATAACATTGAACCCAGTGGGGAGAGGAGGACACTCTTGGAAAAGAAGAGGGTGATGGGTATTGGTAGGTAGCTGACTATGACAGTAATGCTATTTGTATATCTTCTGCAAAATAGGTTTGCATAGTAGTTACCAACAGTTGTAAGCACTGAAAATTGTTTTACTGCAGCACACATCCCTGCTCGTGGAAGCTGACATCCATCACATACAAATTGCTGAGGAACTGGTGATAATTGCTGCTTTAACAACATTGTGTCTTGTCTTATCCATGTGGAGGAAGGGGAGGGGCCGGGGGAAGAAGTACTTATTACACTGGGAATTCACTGAAATTTCCCCTTACCTTTCTGTTTGAGTGACATAGATGAACATGCAATCTTCTGCAGACTATTATTTCGTTGGTTACATATGTAGCGTGTCTTTTTAACGGATGGAAATGAGCGGGCTTGACCCTGAATAGTAATCATTACCTTATTTCTGACTCCACGTCAGATATAAATTATCTTTCCCACCCATTTCCAAAAGTCATTATAAAAAATTTTGAAAAGTACATTTCCATCGAGTTACATAAGTAAATAAGAAGGGAGGAGAGGAGCAGTACATATGTTAAAGAACCAGAATAAAAGCTATTCACGTTAGGATATCACAATTGTGTATCTCAATGCCTTTCCTTTCATACTTAAGAAACATAATGCCTTTGAAAATGAAAAGAAAAAATCAAAGCTATTAAACACATGTTCTTTTCTCTGTGCCTCTGCATTGATTAATACCCTGAGCTCACACAGCTGTAAAGTTATACTGATGTCCTCTTTAGATCATGCCTCACATTACTTTACTCAGAAAAGGAGAGAAAGGCTTGTCAAGTAAAAGAGTAAATGAGATATCTCATTTACATTGAAATATAGAGAGTATCAAAGAAAAAGGATGCTTCTTGTTCACCAAGTGCACTTCTTAACTCATAATATACTGATGATATAATGGAGCTGGACGTGTCACAATCATTTGCATCTGGCCTTGCTTTCTATAGTGTCTTCCTATGCCTCTTATTTCAAAACCAAATGAAAAACTGGATTTTTATTCACTCTGGAAATTACTAGACCCTAACGTGTTGTTGTTGTTTTTGATATCCTGAGATCAAAATCTGGCTTCTTGATTTGGATCATTTTATCGTGTTAGAGTATCCACATGATTTCAAAAAAACCTTGTAAATAAAATACCCCAAATTCACTATACAATAAAAGTGTTTTATCACCTATCCTCCTAACAAGAAGTACAGAGGTAGTCAATTACATTCAATCAGACATTCTTTACTACTGGACTTCAAGCATTAGTCACTATAGGCTATTGGATATTTGAGCAATTTATTTAAATTAGTATTTCTTTTTGATCATATGAAACAATCTGAATCTTTTAAAGTATTGTAAAAACACCACAAATAAATATGTTTAGACTCCTTTCTTGTCACATTCTAAATTAAAAAAAAGAAAACAAACAAACCTTGATCATTTATATCCCTGATAAATGAGACCTATAATGTTATTTCACTTAATAACTAAATACAGAAAATAACAATTTTCTCAGTTGGCTAGACACTTTAACAATAGCACTGAAGGCTCCTGGAGAGTGACATCAGAAAAATGCCGGAATAGCAGGCTCCAGTGCTCATTCCGTCAAAGAAACATCAATTTGAACAACTATCCATACACAATAATACTTTTTTTTTTTTTTTTGAGATGGAGTCTTGCTCTGTCGCCCAGGCTGGAGTGCAGTGGCTCAATCTTGGCTCACTGCAAGCTCTGCCTCCGGGGTTCACACCATTCTCCTGCCTCGGCCTCTGAGTAGCTAGGACTACAGGAGCGCACCACCACGCCTGGCTAATGTTTTGTATTTTTAGTAGAGATGGGGTTTCACCGTGTTAACCAGGATGGTCTCGATCTCCTGACCTCGTGATCCGCCCGCCTCAGCCTCCCAAAGTGCTGGGATTACAGTTGTGAGCCACCGCGCCCAGCCCCCTAATACTTTCAAAAGAACTAAGAAACACAGGTGAGAGATTACTGAACTTAGGTGGAGGATAGATATAAGAAAAAAGACATTTAGGAGGTTAAAAAAAGAGTCTCACATTACCTGTGTCACCCTTCTCCAAAGTTTAACAATGCAATGCAGAGAGAGATAGTCTTTGCACGAGGGAAGGAGAGCGAAGGGAGCACTGGACTTCTCTGCAGACCCCGGCATTAGATCTGCTTCCTTGAACCTTGGTGCGGAGACTGACCCCTATGGCCCCAGGCTCCATCTCAAGCACTGTAGCCCTAGGGTTGAGACACATTTCAGAACCAGACTGTCTTCATAGCCCTGGGCTTCAAGGATACCCCTACAAATCCACTTTCTTGGGCCACCCCATTGGACCCTGGCACCAGACTGAGCTTTGTGCGCCTAAGACTCTGACCCACCCTAGTGTACCAAGTTTCCAGGCCTGCCTCTGCAGATTCAAGAAAGACCCAGATACTAGGCCCATGGTACCACTAATCAAGGTATGAGTCCAGCCCATTCAAGGACTGCAGCATCAAGCCCAGTAATTGTCTTATAGAAGCTCAGTGAGCTGCAAGAGTGCACAGACAGACAATGAAACAATATCAGGAAAGTAATCCATGAAGGATATTATAAGTTCAACAAACATGTAGAAACCACAAAAAGAATCAAACAGAACATTTTGGAGCTGAGGAACACAATGACTGAACTGAAAAATTCCTTAGGGAATTTCAATAAAGATCTCTATCAGGCAGAAGAAAGAATCAGCAAATTAGAAAATAGGTCATTTGAAATTTTCCAGTTAGAAAAACAAAAATTAAAAAGAATAAAAAAGAGTAAATAAAGCCTGTGGAGTTTATGGGACATCATCAAGCAAATCAACATACATATATGCAAACCCCTGAAGGAGCAGAAGAAAAGTGGAAGAGAGTTTATTTCAAAAAATAATGACAGGAAAATTTTCAAAGAAATAAACATCCTGATCCATGAAGCCAAAGAACACCAAATAGATTAAAAATAAAGAGATCTTCATCCAGATACATTATTATCAAATATTCATAAGTCAAAGATGAAGAGAAAACTTTGAAAACAGTAAGAGAAAAGTGACTCATTACATAAAAGGAAACTACCATAAGATTATCAAAGGGTTTTTCAGAAACCTTGCAAGCCAGGAGATAGTGAAATAATATACTCAAAGTCCAGAAAGAAAAAAAAAAAAAAAACCTACCAACCAAAAATATTATGCTGAGAAAAATTTTCCTTCAGAAATGAATGTAAGATAAAAAATGTCACCAAACAAATAAAAACTGAGGAAGTTTATGACCATTAGACCAGTTTTATAAGATGCTTAAGGAAATTTTTCAAGTTGAAATAAAAGGATACTAACTAATGATAAAAACATTTGAAATTCTCAAATACACTATAAAATTTTAGTTTACATTTTTATTATATAATGATATAATAAAATTCAGAGTACTTTCATACTATAAAAGTGGTATATAAATATCAACTTTTAACTGTAGTAGAAAAGGTAAAAGACAAAAGCTTTAACAATGACTATAGACACAATTATTCTTAAATGAATACACAATAACAAATACGTAAGTTGTTAGTTCAAAACGAAAAAAGTAGGGGAGAAAAAGTTAAGGTATAGAGTTTTTTTATACAGTAAAAGTGAAACAATTATATCTTTAAAACAGACCATTATAACTACAAGATATTTTATGTAAGCACCATTCCATTATAACCACAAAGAACACACTTGTAAAAGATATACAAATATATAAGGAAAGTATTTGAAGCATATCACTACAAAAATTCATCAAATAACAAAGAAATGCAGGGAGAGAGAAAGCAACTACAAAATAGAAAAAAAAAAGTGTGAATAAGTTCTTTTCTATAAATAATTACTTTAAATATAAATGTATTAAATTATCTAATCAAATGACAAAGAATGTGTGAATAGATAAGAAAGAAACAAACCAAACAAAATGAGAATCAACTATATACTTCCCACTTACTTCAGCTTTCAGAACACAAATAGACTGAAAGTAGAAGAATAAAAAAAGTTTTTTGTTTTTTTTTTTCATGAAAATAGAAACCAAGAGAGAGCAAGGTGCTATTCCTACAGCACACAAAATAAACATTAAGTCTAACACTGTCTCAAGATATTAAGCATCATTATCTAATGAGAAAGGAGTAAATTTATCAGGAGAATATGACAACTGTAAATATATACACACCAAACATCAGAGCACCTACATGTATAAAGTATATATTTACAGAACTGAAGGGAGAAATAGATAGCAATTCAAAAATGGTAGGGTACTTTGATACTCCACTTTCAACAATCAACAGATCATCCAGACAGAAAATCAATAATGAAATAACAGACTTTAATGACACTATAGATTAAATCATCCTAACAGACATTCCAACCAATAGCAGAACATACATTCCTATCAAACACACACACTCTTCAAGACAAATCATATGTCAGGCCACAAAACACATCTTAACAAATTTAAAAGGTTGAAAATATTTTAAGTGTCTTTTCTGACCACAATGATATGACACTAGAAATTGATAAAAAAAGAAATTGGAAAATTCACTAATCAATGATAATTAACACCCTCCTAAACAATCAATGCACTAAATAATGAAAATGTATATAAAAAAACTTGAGAAAAATTAACGTTTAAAATACATCAAAACTTATAAGATGCAACAAAAGCAGCTTTAGAAGAGTTTATAGTGATAAATGCCTACATAAAGAAAAAAAAGAACCTCAAATAAAAAATTTAATTTTACACCCAAAGAACTAGAAAATAAGAACAAAGTCCAAAGTTAGTAGAAGGAAGTCAATTATAAAGACAAGAGCACAAATGAATGAAATAGAGATAAACATGCATAAAAGAGCAATAAAATTGAGATTCCTTTGGAAAATAATAATAAATTTACATTTAGCCAGACTGTAAAAATAGAAAAAATCGTATAAACAAAATTATAAATGCAAGAGGGGACACTTTAACTGATAAATACAAAGGATCATTAGAGACTGCTCAGAACAATCATACACTAAGAAATTGGATAACCTAGAAGAGATAGATAAATTTCTAAAAATATGCAACCTACCAAGACTGAATCATGAAGAAATAGAAAATTTGAACAGGCCCATAATGAATAAATAGTAAATAATAAATAGTAACTAAAAGCATCACATCATTAAAAAGCCCAGGACCTGGTAGCTACAATTCTGTATCCTGCCAAGCATTTTCTTAAAATATTAATGCCAATCATTTCTTTAAACTCTTCCAAAAAATTGAAGAAGAGACAATACTTCTTAACTCATTTTATGAGAACAATATTACCATAATACCAAAGGTAGACCAGGGCACTACAAAAAAAAAAAAAAAAAAAAAAAAAAGAATTACAGGAAAATATCTGTGAAGAATACAGATTCACAAATCCTCACCAAAATACTAGCAAACCAAATTCACCAGCAATTTAATATGACAATACACCATGATCAAATAGAATTTATTCCTGGGATACAAGATTGCTTCCACAGACACATATCAATCAATGTTATATACTGCATCAACAGAATGAAGAACAAAATTTATATAATTCTCTTCATAAATGCAGAAAATTATTTGACAAAATTTGACATACTTTCATGATAAAAATTCCCAACAAATTGTAGTTGTACACTGTAAATATATACATTTTTTATTTGCCAATTAGACTTCAACAAAGCTGGAAATTTTACAATAAAATTTAATTTAAATAAAAACAATAGCACTGATATAGATAAATATTTCCAGAATCAGTAAAGAATATTCTTTATACAGGGTTACCACAAGCATGATAAGACAGGAAATTCACAAGATTATGTCTGAATGTCTAAGTGTCCTTTTGCACCTCTTTCTCTTACACTGCTGGATTCACTCCTGCTTGCTGGGATTGGAGTGAACTAATTCTCTTCCTGCTGTTTCTAGGTCAAGCTAGTATGTCCCTGCCTAGATTCTACACACGTAGACATTTCAGCATTTAATTACTTCTCCTGCTGAGTGTTGTTCAAGGACCTGCACCACTGCATGTCACACTATTAGATTACCATGATAAAGAAAGTGCTAATTTAATTCACTATTGCAGAAAATAAACCTAAGTAGAAGAAACGCCACAAGCAAAAAAAAAAAACCTCTAGTAAAAAAGTGATTTAGTTTGGAAGCTTTTAGTTCAAATCAACCTATAGACAACATTAATTGTGTGGCATGGTTTTTCTTCAGAGTACCAGAAATAATATTAAAAATTTTCTAAACTTGTTAATATTGAGAAACATTAGAGATATAGACCAATGGAACAGAACAGAGCCCTCAGAAATAATACCATACATCTACAGCCATCTGATCTTTGACAAACCTGACAAAAAAAAAAAAAAAAGAAATGGGGAAAGGATTCCCTATTTAATAAATGGTGCTGGGAAAATTGGCTAGCCATAAATAGAAAGCTGAAACTGGATCCTTTCCTTACTGCTTGTACGAAAATTAATTCAAGATTGATTAGAGACTTAAATGTTAAAACCATAAAAGACTAAAACCATAAAAACCCTTGAAGAAAACCTAGGTAATATCATTCAGGACATAGGCCTGGGCAAGGACTTCATGTCTAAAACACCAAAAGCAATGGCAACAAAAGGCAAAATTGACAAATGGGATCTAATTAAACTAAAGAGCTTCTGCACAGCAAAAGAAACTGCCATCAGAGTGAACAGGCAACCTACAGAATGGGAGAAAATTTTTGCAATCTACTCATCTGACAAAGGGCTAATATCCAGAACCTATAAAGAACTCAATCAAATTTACAAGAAAAAAACAAACAACCCCATCAAAAAGTGGGCAAGGGATATGAACGGACACTTCTCAAAAGAAGACATTCATACAGCCAACAGACACATGAAAAAATGCTCATCATCACTCACCATCAGATAAATGCAAATCAAAACCACAATGAGATATCATCTCACACCGGTTAGAATGGCAATCATTAAAAAATCAGAAACAACAGGTGCTGAAGTGGATGTGGAGAAATAGGAATACTTTTACACTGTTGGTGGGACTGTAAACTAGTTCAACCATTGAGGAAGACAGTGTGGTGATTCCTCAAGGATCTAGAACTAGAAATACCATTTGACCCAGCCATCCCATTACTGGGGATATACCCAAAGGTATAAGTCATGCTGCTATAAAGACACATGCACACGTTTATTTATTGCGGCACTATTCACAATAGCAAAGACTTGTAATCAACCCAAATGTCCATCAGTGACAGACTGGATTAAGAAAATGTGGCACATATACACCATGGAATACTATGCAGCCATAAAAAACGGATGAGTTTGTGTCCTTTGTAGGGACATGGATGCAGCTGGAAACCATCATTCTCAGCAAACTACTCCAAGAAGAGAAAACCAAATACCACATGTTCTCACTCATAGGTGGGAACTGAGCAATGAGATCACTTGGACACAGGAAGGGGATCATCACACACCGGGTTCTATTGTGGGGAGGTCGGGGGAAAAGGGATAGCATTAGGATATATATCTAATGTAAATGACGAGTTAATGGGTGCAGCACACCAATATGGCACATGTATACATATGTAACAAACCTACACGTTATGCACATGTACCCTAGAACTTAAAGTATAATAATTAAAAAAAGAATACTATTAATTCTCAAAATTAAAATTGCAAATGTTGTCAGAATCCAAATGAAGTAACTTGTATGAAGCTCGAAACAAAAATTAAAAATGAATAAATAAAGCCAGGAATTTAAGTAGGGAGAACTCTCGTGCACATATCCCATGATAAAAACTATTACCAAGACTGTCTAAAGGGTTTTTGTGCACATACACCTGTACCAAAAACGTTTGCTAAGGACTTTCCAAACTGCAGCTTGCTACATGAGTCACGAGGACAACTAGCCAGATGCACAAGAACCCTTGCCTGACTTACTGTCTCCTGTAATAGACTAGCACTAACTCCTGTGATAAGCCGCTTTAACCAATGTCCTCTTTGTCTCAAAACAACTCTTTGGAGATGCCTATGGCCCCAATTCCTTGCATCTCCCAGATTTGCAAATCTCCTGGATGCTATCGCATAAACTCACTATATTTGGAGAATCTCTGTTCATTTAGATTGACATTTTAAAACTTCTTTACTTCTTGTTAAATATTTTTGACTAACGGCCGGACACAGTGGCTCATGTCTGTAATCCCAGCATTTTGGGAGGCTGTGGAGGACGGATCACGAGGTCAGGAGATTATCCTGGCTAACACGGCGAAATTCCATCTCTACTAAAAATACAAAAACAAAATTAGCCGAGCATAGTGGCACGGGCCTGTAGTCCCAGCTACTCGGGAGGCTGAGGTGGGAGAATGGTGTGAACCTGGGAGGTGGAGCTTGCAGTGAGTAGAGATCGCGCCACTGCACTCCAGCCTGGGTGACAGAGCGAAACTCTATCTCAAAAAAAAAACCTCCATCCTGGGTGACAGAGCAAAACTCTATCTCAAAAAAAAAAAAAAAAAAAAAAAAGGAACTTATCTCCATATTTTATA
Source organism: Theropithecus gelada (assembly GCF_003255815.1). Classification (NCBI taxonomy): domain Eukaryota; kingdom Metazoa; phylum Chordata; class Mammalia; order Primates; family Cercopithecidae; genus Theropithecus; species Theropithecus gelada. The sequence goes on from NC_037672.1 coordinate 31,635,644, forward strand.
ATGTTTTATAATGAATTTTACTTTAACCATTTACTTTGGCTGATTCATTGATGTACAACTTTCTGAACTTTAAAGTGATATCTGCTTCTTTGCATGAGCAAAGTTTATGGTAAAAAGTCTAAACTTACTACCTCCACTTCTTTAACTTTATTCACTTCTCATTGTGTGATTACATCTTTAGTCTCACTAGCTGCATCTCTAAAACAATTTTTTTAAATACCAAAATGACAGAGCTACTGTGATGATAAATATGTCAAAAACACTTAGAAACTTTCTTTAAAATTTTAAAATCAGATTAATAAATTACATTCTTACTTTGTACTCACTACCTCAAGTCAGGAAAAACTATATATAGACAAAATTGTATATTTTTTAAAAGTTAACTTTACTGTTGATTAGATACTTAGTGAAAGCAGCTTTAAGTATTTGGCCAAAATACCTAATGTATTTTTGTTCATTTTGTGGTGCTATAACAGATTACCACATACTAGGTAATTCATAAAGAAAATGCATGTATTTCTTACAGTTCTGAAGGCTGGGAAGTTCAAGGCTAAGAGGCCTGAAATGCAGAAGGGCAAGAGAGTACAAGGAATCAGGAGAACAGCGGACTGCATTTGTTTCTATAACAAGCCCATTCCCTTCCATTTTGGAAGTTGCCTGTTCAGTGTGATGAGAGCTGCTGTTGTTGTTGTTGTTTGCTATGCAGAAGCTGTTTAGTTTAATTAGATTCCATTTGTCAGTGTTGGCTTTTGTTGCAGTTGCTTTAGGTGTTTTTGTCATGAAGTCTTTGCCTATGCCTATGTCCTGAATGGTACTGCCTAGGTTTTCTTTAAGGCTTTTTATGGTTTTAGGTCTTATGTATAAATATTTAATCCATCTTGAATTAATTTTTGTTTTTAGGTGTAAAGAAATTTTTGTTTTTCGGTAATTTTTGTGTAAGGCATAAGGAAGGGGTCGTTTTAGTTTTTTGCATATGGCTAGCGAGTTTTCTCAACACCATTTATTAAATAGGGAATCCTTTCCTCATTGCTTGTTTTTGTCAGGTTTGTCAAACATCAGATGGTTGTAGATGTGTGGCATTATTTTTGAGGCCTCTGTTCTGCTCCATTGCTCTATATATCTGTATTGGTACCAGTACCATGCTGTTTTGGTTACTGTAGCCTTGTTAGTATAGTTTGAAGTTAGGAAGGCTTTGTTCTTTTTGCTTAGGATTTATCTTGGCTATGCGGGCTATGTTTTGGTTCCGTATAAAATTTAAAGTAGTTTTGTTTTTTCTAATTCTTGAAGAAAGTCAATGGTAGCTTGATGGGGATAGCATTGAATCTATAAGTTACTTTGGGCAGTATGGCTACTTTCATGATACTGATTCTTCCAATCCATGAGCATGGAATGTTTTTCCATTTGTTTGTGTCCTCTCTTATTTCCCTGAGCAGTGTCTCCCTTAAGAGATCGTTCATATCCCTTATACGATCCAGAATCTACAATGAACTTAATTAATTTTACAAGAAAAAGAACAACCCCACCAAAATGTGGGTGAAGGATACGAACAGACACTTTTCAAAAGAAGACATTTATGCAGTCAACAAACATATGAAGAAAAGCTCATCATCACTGGTCATTAGAGAAATGCAAATCAAAACCACAATGAGACACCATCTCAGATCAGTTAAAATGGTGATCATTAAAAAGTCAGGAAACAACAGGTGCTGGAGAGGATGTGGAAAAATAGAAATAATTTTACACTGTTGGTTGGAGTGTAAATTAGCTCAACCATTGTGGAAGACAGTATGGCAATTCCTCAAGGATCTAGAACTAGAAATATCATTTGACCCAGCAATCCCATTACTGGGTATATACCCAAAGGATTGTAAATCATTCTACTATAAAAACACATCCACACATATGTTTATTGCGGTACTGTTCACAATAGCAAAGACTTGGAACCAACACAAATGCTGATCAGTGTTAGACTGGATAAAGAAAATATGGTACGTATACAACATGAAATACTAGGCCGCCATAAAAAAGAATGAGTTCATGTCCTTTGCAGGGACATGGATGAAGCTGGAAACCATCATTCTCAACAAACTAACACAAGAACAGAAAAGCAAATACCACATGTTCTCACTCATAAGTGGGAGTTGAACAATGAGAACATATGGGCGCAGGGAGGGAAATATCACACACTGGTCCTGTCTGGGGTCAGGGGCAAGGGGAGAGATAACATTAGGAGAAATACCTAATGTAGATGATGGGTTGATGGGTTTAGCAAACCACCATGGCACATGTATACCTATGTAACAAACCTGCACACGTATCCCAGAACTTAAAGTATGATAAAGAAAAAAAAAAACATTTTTAAGTCCATTATCACAATGACTAACCTATTCTTGTGTTTTCCATTTTTTTAAACGCTACACGACTGTGGATAGAGATGAAGTCTAGTTTGATTTACCCTTACCCATAAGTACCACTGGAAGGAATGTAAATGGGTAAAGATACTTATGATATAAACATCTCTTGATGCGTATTGTACAACTTCAAAAACTACGTTTGTTTCTTCTCCAAATTCTGTTTGATTTTCTTGACATTATCAGTTTTTGTACCCAACCAGTTCATCACTACTCACTGTCCTCAGTTTCCTTTTATCTATTTTTTTATTTCCTTCATTCTCTTTCATTCTCTCAGAGATAAAATCCTTATACTTTATAGCATCCATCCTTCACCCAAAAACACACCCTTAACTGTGCCTTCTGATAAGTGGTGTATGTTGTATCTACTTCATCTAAGAATTCCATTAGGGTCAGTTACAAATTATCTCAACTTAACCTGTTCAAAGCAAAACCATGCAGAAGTTAAAAGTTGTAAAGTCATCCATCGTGACTTCAGTAGATGACATGCAAGGTAGGCAACCACTTACACATGCAAATAGAAATATTATGATAATATATTACCCCACAGGTCCTTAATGCATGTGACTCTATGTTCTTAATTTTCTAACCAATAAAACATGTCCAGATTTCCTTGCACTATCTTTTCTCATTTCTTTGAATGTTTAGCTTCCCTTCTTATTGCTCTTAGGTATAAAAATTACCAACTACATGCCAATTCAACGTAACGTAGTGAGGTAAAAACCACAAAGAAGGAATAACATCTTAAAAGGAGAGAGATTAGAGGGAAGATAGAGCAGTCTCTAAAAGACTGCTAATAGTAAAATTTAAACAAGCTCTGGATTCCCTGAAAGCATTATTTTACTGAAAATTTGGTAAGAATATATTCCAAGAACTTTATTATGTTATTTTAGATTATTTTTCTTCCTGGTAGTGGAAATCAAAGTAAAATGCTACCTTTTTAAAAAAAGTTTTTGCTCAGCTTGAATGAAAATGAAACACATTACATTAGTTTGACTATTTCTATATTTATAAAAGCCAGAGGCAAAATTCCAAATGATATTTTGTGGAAAAACAAACAAATAAACAAAGAAAAATGCAACACATACAATATTTTTGTTTTAAGGTAACATTCCTGTTTGGAATTATGGATGGGATGGGCTCTAATAACAATTGTATTGCTTGCTGTAATTGTCTCAAGACTTGGTAACTTATTTATTTGCTAATCATTTATTTCAAATAATTTTACTGGTCTAATTATATCAACAGAATTAAAGATGTCAGAATTGTAGTCTATTTAAATGAAGTAAACTAAAGTAGACCTTGGCCAAATTGCCCCCTCATTGAAGTTACCATGTTTTTAACAAATGAAAATAACCTCTCAGAAGACTGATGGCATAAAAACAGGAAACTTACCAAGTGATTTAATAAGAAATAAGACACCTGAAAATAAAGCCAGGCACAAAAACAACAGTAAAAAAAATCAGTTCAAGGACAAATTCATTAGAGAGATAAGTAACTTAGGAAAGACTTTTCTTCTAAACAGGAAAGATTTTTATTATAAAACCCCATTATTTTATCATTACGAGACTGAGCTACCAGGATTAAACTCCCACTTTCAAAAGACACAGCTGTGATTCAGAGGTCAAGGTGAAAGCAGTAAATGGGTAATATCACATTTGACTTAATTAACAAATGTCTTGCCCATGTGTCTCTGCTTTCTGTATTTTAAGCCCAGACTAGGGGCTGAATCACCCCCAATTTGGAGGGCCAGGATTGAGTTAAAGAGAGAGAGTGATAAATACACAGACAAATACCTATTAATCTAGACACCTTTCCAAATAGAGGAAACTAGCCTAAAGAAATTGTCTAGAAAATCAGTTCAAATGCCAACAGATCTGACATCAATGATGTAGCACCATTGATATTCTATAGAACTGAAATAGCACCAACATTCATGCCAAACTAATAACATAAATTAGCATCAGGAGTATTGACATTAATAGGTTAAAGAAAGAGAAATACAAACATCAATAAGTCTAGCAAACACTTGATCATTAATGGATGTTCCTTCAGCAGCACCATTATTTAATCAAAAGGACATGGATATATAAAACCTTGTAGAACTGGTCATTCTGGAGAAGATAACACCACTCGAGCTACTATCCAGCACTTTCAGACGTGGATGGCATTCAACATGTAATATCTTTTCTTGTCATCTGTCACTTTTTCTGAGGTGGTTATCATTTTTGGGGTTTTCTTAAGAAGCTCATAGTTGCTCCTTTTGTATCCTACATGGTGTTCATTTTCTTAAATAGTTCTTTTCCATATTGTCCTTTGAAAACTTATTTGTGAGGAGCTCCATTTCTGCACAAAACGTGAGTTAATCTAAAATAAAATCATTGATAGTAAATGAAAGTGGTAATAACATATATGAGCTTCAAACTTTTATCAGAAGTCTTCTATAATTCACTATTTATTAAACCTATAGCAAGTATCTGTTGAAAGCCAAGTGTCCTAAATGGAATTAAATGCTATGAACATGAATGCAAGCAAGATAAAATCACTTCCCTCAAGGATTTTATCATGGAAAAAATGATGTAAACAGGCAAATATGATTTATAAATATGAGAGAATAAATCTAATAGTGTTTATATCAACTAAGCAGGTTAGAGGATGGAGGATTTAAAAGATGGCATTGCTACTTCTCAAGGCAAAAATAGATAGACTATCGTATGCTTTCCTAGTATGTTCTACCAATTTTGATAGTTGCATACTATTTGTCTCAGGCTGCTATCATTGAATATCATAGACTAGAAGATGTATGAACAATAGAAATGTATTTCTCACAACTCTAGAGCTGGGATGTCCAACAATAAGATACAAGCAGGTACAGTGTCTCTTGAGGGCCTATTTTGGTTCATAGGCAACAACTTCTCACTGTGTCCTCTCATGGAGGAAAAGGCCGGGGTCTCTCTTTTGCCTCTTTTGTCAAGGCACTGAACCCATTCTTAAAGTCTCTGCCCTCATGTCCTAATTTCCTCCCAAAAGCCCTGCCTGCTAATATCATCACCTTCAAGCTTTAGATTTCAACATATACACTTTGGGGCAATCAAAACTTCGAAGCATAGGAATATTATTCAGTTTTCAAATCGTTTGAAGAGATACAATCTCATATTTATACAACGAATGTGTTCTAACTAGGATTAGTTTATAGACAGTGGAGAACTAGTGCTGGCTAATGGCCATAAAGTAGAAGGTTTACCTATAAAAATAAAATGATTGTATTGTTAAAAGACTTTAGAGTTTATTTTAAATGGTCTTTGCAATATTATAAAATGTAAAGTTTTAGAAAGTGAGAAAATAACAATCACAAAGATTTCCGAGGATGACTAGCTATTAGAGAATTGTCAGCCATTGTTCTTTGATTTCAGTTGTATTTCCTTTCATGATGAGAAATTATAATGAATCACCACCAATCAGCAAACCTGATTATGGATTTCATCTGTACAGCCTATAAAAAGCCCCTGCTTCCTGGGCAAGTACTAGACAGCTGTGGGCATGACTGGAACTAAGTAGTCTTGCACCAGCAACAAAGACTTTGGAAATCTCTCATCCTGACACCTCTCTATCTGAAAACTAGTTCTTAAATGGCACCTTCATTATGTTCCACACAAGTTAATTATCAACATCAATATGTGTGTCTGTGTGTATTTTGGTTATGTTTTAAATTTTATTTTATGATTTGGTTTTATCTTTATTTAAATTTACCTCTAGGGTATTTGTAATATTTTTCTAAGTTTAAGATTACTGAAGCTCTTAATTCAGACTAGATGTGGTTTTCAAAATGTAATAGATTCTCCTCTACTGGGCAGATTCTTATGCCAAGCCACCTTAGATAAAATTGGGGTATTTGGGTTCACCCTGCATATGTTTGACATAGAAAAATCCCTAAATATCATTGTCTTGGCTTGGGTATAATCTTCTTATGATATCTGTGTAGTTATAAAAAGTTGGTTTGCTTAATATAACAGAAATAAGCCACATCACCTTTCACAAGGCATACACAATTTCAGCTATATTCCTCAGCGTGGAGACAGTGAAATTGCGGAAACACTAAGGCAAGATCATCTCTGGGCTAATACCTTTAAGTATTGCTATTCCACAAAAGATTTGAATTGAATTGCATGGGTAACTAAATATCCTCTAAAAATATCTTTTTTCTAATATTTTGTTTATAAACATGACAGCTGACTTGGAATACATATGTATTTAAATTTTTAATTTGCTTAACAAAGACTTCACATTATAGAACATAGAGTAACTTTTTTTTCCCCAAAAATGCAGTCCTCTTATTTCAAGGATGCTGCTATTGATTACTTTAGTATCAATAAGTGAGTGTGACCTAAAGGAACAACAAGGGGCCAACAGATCATTTTGCTTTATGCACACATAAAGATTTTACAATAAGAATTAAAATAAAGGAAGGTCTTTCAGTGAGGATGCATTAACTTTTAGTATATCCAAATAAAGTATGTTTTTTGGAGAGGGAGTAGGGGGTTGTCATAAACAACACGTTCAGGCTAAAATTCATTACTACATTCTTTCTTTTTATCTTTTTATTTGGGGCGTCGGGGGTGGAATCTCACTCGTCATCCAGGTTAGAGTGCGGTGGCACTGTCTCCACTCACTGAAACCTCTGCCTCCTAGGCTCAAGCCCCGACTCAGCCTCTTAAGTAGTGGGACCAAAGGCGCATGCGATCATGCCTTGCTAATTTTTTCTAGAGACAGGGTTTCGCTAAGTTGCCCAGGCTGATCTTGAACTTCTGAGCTCAGGCAATCCCCACACCTCGACCTCCCAAAGTGCTGGGATTATAGGTGTGAGCCACCATGCCAGGCCCATACCAAATTATTTCAATGTTTAGAAATTAATTTTGTCATCTGAAAGGCCCACTTGTATGTTTTTTCCTCTGGAGTACTGATAATAATAATGAACTTCAACATAACGAGGTAAAAATAGTCTATCTATCTACCTATCTATCTATCTGTCTATCTATAGATAGCCCATGATGATTGTTTTATTGAAAGGTGATGAAAATGGAGAGGCTTAAGATAAATGAGAAGTGGTGGTAACATTAGATATGTAAGAAATAAAATTCACAAGTACTAAAATGACTTAATAACTAGAAAAGGGATGGCTATTGACAGTCTGCTACAATTACTACATTGACTGTCTTTGCCAACTGAATCTATCATTTTACTACCTTCCTCATTCACTTGAAGATTTTTCTTGGAAAAACTAAGAAATACTATCTATATTTGGAAAACATGTGTGTAAGAGCATTCGTGATCTTAATGAAATCCAAGAGCCATTAAATAAAAGTTAAATATTTTACCCAAAATATAGTTAAAATATTTGTAAATACTATAGAATTTGAAGTGCCATTATTAATATCTTAATCCTTAAGTAATAATCTAAAATATTTCTTCTTTGTAACTACAAAGTGCTAGGTAAATAATATAAACTATACTTTTATTCGCAGATGTAACATCTTTACTCCCTTTATGCAAATACAAAGTTTCAAGAGTGGTAGGCAAACCTAATTAAATATATCTGAATGTGTAAACTTGTGTTGTTTAATCAATGCTGTAATTTGTTAAATAAGAGGTTTTGATTTACTTTTTAGAGTTAATTCTATAATTTTCTTTCTTCTAATAATATTTGCCAGTTTCTGGTACAACAATAAACACTAACGGCAGCAGTAGATATTCTTGTTTACTTGTTTACTTGTTGGTTTAATGGTGGTACAAACCCTGCCTCGCAAGTTTAGTATAAAATACAATGAAACAATATAAATCTCCTTCCAGGATCTATGGTACTTTTTGAGCACTTCAACACTTGGTAAGTGTTATTATTATTTTGTACAAAAATATATATTAAAAATATGAGTTACTACATTTTCAGAATTTCTCTCCTCTTACTTCAGGAGCATTTTCCTATCTCATGTGTTTCTTGTGGATCTATGAGGCACAGTACTTACCCCAGGATCCCCACAAACACAGGCATGGGAAGATCACGAGGACGTCAATAAATAAATCTCCACATATGGAGTAATTGATCTAAATGTTGGGAAATAATATGAACACATTCATTCAATGTTTTTATTTGACTGTTATGTAGACATTTGGAAATATTAATTTCATTTACAACCATAACCCCTGCTTCCTCTCCACGTAATAACATATTCACAGGCTCCAGTGATTCAGATGTGGACATGTTTGAAGGAGCATTTATTCTGCCTACCACAGAAACTCTTCGTTTTTATCACATGAAGTCAATTCTAGTTGTTCCTCATCCACTAACTAGTAGTGTGGCCAAAAACAAATAATTTAGTCTTTTTGAATATTTGTATTCATTGAGAAAGTGAATGTTTTGTTTGATAAAGTCTGATACAAATTTAGTGACTGCCTTTTTAAAGCCATTGACTTAAGCAATAAATATAGTTTTATATTTGTAAAACATGTCCTCATTAATATCCTGCCTCTCAAACAATTAAAATATAATAGTGATGCATATAATCAGTTTATTTTAAGAATTTTACTTCTCAATAGTATAAAAAGCCAGCAATGCATTGGAAATAAAACTAGATTCTGCTTTGTTCCAATAATCTACCACTTCAAGTTAAGGAAATAATTCAAAACGTTGGAAAAAATGTTCATCATGTGCTTATACATGTTGGTTGGAGTGTAAATTAGTTCAACCAATGTGGAAGATAGTGTGGCGATTTCTCAAAGAGCTAAAGACAAAACTACCATTTGACTGTGCAATACTATTATTGGGTATATACCCAAAGGATTATAGATTCTTCTACTGTAAAGACACATACATGTCAATGTTGTCAATGTTGACTGCGGCACTATTCATAATAGCAAAGACAGGGAATTAAACTAAGTGCCCATCAGTGATAAACCTGTTATATATAAAAACGTGGTATATATACACCATAGAATACCATGCAGCCATAAAAAAGAATGAGATCATGTTCTTTGCAGGGATATGGATGGAGCTTGAGGCCATTATACTTAGCAAACTGATTCAGGAACAGAAAACCAAATAGTACATGTTCTCACTTATAAGTGGAGGCTAAATTATGAGAACACATGGACACAGAGAGGGGAACAACACACACTGGGGTGTATCAGAGCATGGAAGGCAGGAGGAGGGAGAGGATCAGGAAAAATAACTAATGGGTACTAGGCTTGATACCTGGGTGATAAAATAATATGTACAATAAACCCCCATGACACAAGTTTACCTGTACAACAAACTTGCACATGTACTCCCAAACTTAAATTAATAGCTAAGAAAGAAATATGTGGCCTTTATCATATTTTGAAGATTATTCAATATCTCATGAGTTTTCTTTGTTTGTTTGTTTGTTTGTTTGAAACGGAGTCTTGCTCTGTCACCCAGGCTGGAGTGCAGTGGCACACGATCTCTGCTCACTGCAAGCTCTGCCTCCCGGGTTCACCCCATTCTCCTGCCTCAGCCTCCTGAGTAGCTGGGACAACATGCGCCCGCCACGTCGTCCAGCTAATATTTTGGTATTTTTTTTAGTAGAGACGGGGTTTGACTGTGTTAGCCAGGATGGTCTCGATCTCCTGACCTCGTGGTCCGCCTGCCTCGATCTCCCAAAGTGCTGGGATTACAGGCTTGAGCCACCGCGCCCGGCCAAAATCAGAATCTTAAAGAGATACCTGTATTGCTGTGTTCATTGCAGCATCATTCACACTAGCTAAGATGTGGAACCAACCTACTGTTCAATGACACATGAATGGATAAAGAAAATTTAGTGTGTGTATATATATACATATATACACACACTAAATATACTATATATATTTACTAAATATACTATATATATACTAAATTTACTATATACACATACATACACACAATGAAATATGACTCAGCCTTTAATAATAAGTAAGTTGTGCTGCTGCGTTAATAAATGTGCCCCCAAGTTTATATATTGGACACTTAATTCCAAATACAGCAGTGTTGAGAGGGTGGGACTTTTGAGAGGTGATTGGGTGATAGTAATTAATACCATTATGAATAGATTAATGCCATTATCAAGAGAGTAGGTTATTTAATCATCAGAGTGATTTTGATAGAAAAGCGAGCTATCTCTTGCATGCACTCTCCTACCCTATGTCCTTCTGCTGTGTTTTGACACAACAAGAAGGTCCTCAGTAAATGTAGAGCAGAGGCTGGTGCCATGCTTTTGGTCTTCCTAACCCCCAGAACTATAAGCAAAATAAAGTTACTTTTTTATATAAATTACCCACTCTGTGGTATTCTATTATAGCAACAGAAAACAGATTAATACACCAATAAGCAACAATACAGATGAACCCGAAAATATACTAAGCAAAATAAGCCAGTCACAGAAAGATAAATACTGCATTATTCTACTTATCTGAACTAACTAAAATATTCAAACTCATAGAATCAGAGAACAGGATGGTAATTAACAGGGGCCTGGGCTGGAAGGAAGATGGGAAATTGCTAATCAATGGGCATAAAGTTTCAATCATGCAAGATTTAAAAAATACACTCCCTTTGGGTGGGCACAGTGGCTCATGCCTGTAATCCTAACACTGTCGGAGGCCGAGGTGGGTAGATGGATCACGAGGTCAAGAGATTGAGACCATCCTGGCCAACATGGTGAAAACCCGTCTCTACTAAAAATACAAAAATTGGCTGGGCCTGGTGGCGCAGGCCTGTAGTCCCAGCTACTCGGGAAGCTGAGGCAGGAAAATTGCTTTAACCTGGAAGGTGGAGTTTGTAATGAACCGAAACGGCACCATTGTACTCCAGCCTGGCAAAAGAGCAAGACTCCATCACGAAAAATTAATAATAATAAATTAAATAAAAATAAAAATACACGGCCTTAAAAGCTGGTCCTAAGATTTATATTTTGACCTCAACACACACACACACACACACACACACAGGCGCACACACCACTCACAACAATTTCCTCAAATATATCTATCGCAATGTGTATAGAGACAAAGAGTTATTCTCCCAACTTGTTCCATATTTTTAACTATGTCAGGTTATAATGGTGCAACAATTAGAATATCTAAGTGCAACTATATTGAAGAGCTATAAAATGTTTTGCGATACTTTTCAGAGATTAAGAAAGTAAACAATCTTATAATCCAGTTGTCAGTTGAAACATAGGCCTGGCAGTTTTCCATTTTTTATTTGTGTAAAATTGAAGGACAACTCAATAGATTTGACAGAAGATACATTAGTCAATAAAAATAATTTCTGATCATTAATCCAAATGTGATTTTTTTGTCATATTATTCAGCTGAAGTTTAGATTAAAAAGTGGCATTTGTTTATTAACACATTCTAATCTCATCTAATTAGTATGTGAACAAAGTTTTTCAGTACTTAGATCTGTGAAATTTCAAAAATAGGTTATAATTGTTTCTACAGCTCTTCTCATTTTTTTAGCCTGTTACAGTCATCTTCAGATAAACTAATTTTTAAAAACCCTACCCTATTGATTAATGTACACAACCAAAATTTTTTTAATTTATATTTAATAATTTCTCATCAAATTATATAGCATTTTTATGTTTATTTTTAAAAAGCATATACTAACACTTTTCCTGCTTGAAGTTTAGGATATATTTTTAACCATCATAGCTTTATGGTCACAGAAGAGAGAAGTTTAAGTAACTTCACATATTATTTTTATGTGGAGACTATAGTATAAAGTTATTTTATACATAAAAATATTTTATCGAAGTAAATATTTTAAGGAAAGTGGAATTGAAATATAATGCTACAGAAAATATTTATTTTTCAAATACTGGAACTGATGATGAGAAATTTTGGTTGTCAACTATAAAAAAATTAATAAGGGCTTGCAGAGTATTTAAAATTTATTTTAGGGTGGCACAAGCAGAAATTTGAAAACACTGTGACTCTCAAAGAAATACTCTCCGCTTCCAGTTAAAAAAAAATCTGAGAATGAATGGTGATTATACTATAGTATTATTATCTTATAATTGTACATATCTTGATTAAAAATATTAAGGTAGATTTCAAAGCAATGTGTTTTATATTCACAAAAGTGATTATGGTATAAATTCGGGCTAGGTAGTTTCTTTTAGACAAACTTGAAAAACCTACAATTTATTTTAAAAATTTTCAAAAATGCAGAGCATGAAAATTTGATTGAATATTAATTAAAATGTTAAAATTATTCTCAAACCCCAAAACTGTGGGATAATGTAAAGATCCCCTCTTGCTTTATTTATGTGTATTACAAACACAAAACTTAGTCATTACAGAAAAAAGGAATATATAGAAAGCAAAAGAATGTAAAGGGTATCTGTTATTCTATTCAAGAAATGAAAATCCTTCAGAATAGGATCCTCCGAATACATACCATAGATGAGTGTTATAAGCACATTTCAAATTTTAGCACAGTTTTTTAAACTGCTGAACTGTGGCTTCATCCCGTTGTTTTCTGACCTGTATAATGGGGCCATTAACAACACCTACTCTTTACAGTTGTTTTAAAACTGAGTTAATACTTGTGAAATACATGAAAAAATAACTGGCACATACTAACTGTCAATAAATATTTCAATTCACATCTATGCACATCCTTATGTAATATTTAAAATAAAACATATATTCTATATACATGGAAAACATACAAATAATTTACAAATTACATGTCTGTATTTGCATGTATGTAAATGTTCCTATATATAAAATTTCAACATACATGAGTTTTTCCCCCAAATCACGATTTTGTTTGTTTGTTTGTTTTTGTTGCTGCTTTTGTTTTTTGTGTGAGATGGTGTCTTACTTCTTTGCCCAGGCTGGAGTGCAATTGCATGATTTTGACTCACTGCAACATCCACGTCCTAGGTTTAAGCAATTCTCCTGCCTCAGCCTCCTGGGTAGCTAGGATTTCAGGCACATGCCACAATGCCTGGCTAAATTTTGTATTTTTAGTAGAGACAGGGTTTCACCATGTTGGCCAGGCTGCTCTTGAACTCCTAACCTCAAGTGATCCATCCGCTCACCTTGGCCTCCCAAAGTGCTGGGATTACAGTTGTGAACCACCATACATGGCTTCAAATCACCTGTTTTTAATCTTTTTTTCTATTATTCTCTTTTAAATAATGCAATGTATTAGTCTATTCTCAGGATGCTATAAAGAAATACCTAGGACTGGGAAATCTATAAAGGAAAAAGGTTTAATTGACTCACAATTCAGCAGGGCTGGGGAGGCCTCAGGAAACTTACAATCATGGTGGGAGGGAAGCAAACACATCTTTCTTAACATGGCAGCAGCAAGAAGTGCTGAGCAAAAGAGTAAAAAGCCCCTTATAGAGCCATTCGATCTTATGAGAACTTACTATCCTGAGAACAGTGGCCTGGGATAACTGCCCCTATGATTAAATTGCCTTCCACCAGGTCCCTCCCATGACACATGGGGATTATGGGAGCTACAATTCAAAATGAGATTTGGATGCGCAAACAGCTAAACCATATCATTCCACCCCTGACTCCTCCCAAATCTCAAGTCCTCACATTTCAAAATGCAATCATGCCTTCCCAACAGTCCCCCAAAGTCTTAACTCATTCCAGCATTAACCCAAAAGTCCACATTTTAACCATCACCTAAGTCAAGACAAGTCCCTTTTGTCTATGAGCCTGTAAAATCAAAAGCAATTTAGCAACTTCCTACATACAACAGGGGTACAGACATTGGGTAAATATACCCATTCTAAATGAGAGAAATTGGCCAAAACAAAGGGGCTACAGGCCCCATGAAAATCCAAAATTTAGAGAGGCAGCCAAATCTTAAAGCTCTGAAATGATCTCCTTTTGACTCCATATCTCACATCCAGGTCACACTGATGAAAGAGGTGGGCTCTCACAGTCTTGAGCATCCCTGACTCTGTGGCTTTGCAGGGTATAGCCCCACTACAGGCTGTTTTCAAAGGCTGGCATTGAGTGTCTGCAGCTTTTCCAGGTGAACAATGAAAGCTGTTGGTGGATCTACCATTCTGGGGTTTGGGGGTATGGTGTCCCTCTTCTCACAGTTTTGCTAAGCAGTGCCCCAGTGGGGACTTTGGGGGCTCCAAACCCACATTTCCCTTCAACACTGTTCTAGTGGAGGTTCTCCATTAATATTTCACCCCTGCAACAAATTCTACATGGACCTCCAAGTGTTTCCGTACATCCTCTGAAATTTAGGCAGAGGTTCCCAAACCTCAGTTCTTGACTTCTGTGCACTTGCAGGCTCAATATCACATGGAAGCTGCCAAGGCTTAGGCTTGCACCCTCTGAGCAATGGCCTGAGCTGTACCTTGGTCTCTTTTAGTCACAACTGGAGCAGCTGGGATGCACAGCACCCACTCCCAAGGTTTCATACAACAGAGGGGCCCTTGAACTGGCCCATTATATCATTTTTTCCTCCTAGGCCACTGGGCCTGTGATGTGAGGGGCTGCTGTGAAGACCTCTGACATGCCCTGGAGACATTTTCCCCATTGTCTTGGTGATTAACATTGGTTTCTAGTTACTTATGCAAATTTCTGCAGCTGGATTGAATTTCTCCTCAGAAAATGGGTTTTTCTTATCTTTCTCATCGTCAGGCTGCAAATTTTTAAAACTTTTACACTCTGCCTCCTCTTGAACCCTTTGCTGTTTAGAAGTTTCTTCTGCCAGATACCCTAAATTATCTTTCTCAAGTTCAAAGTTTCGCAGATTTCTAGGGCAGGGGCAAATGCCACCAGTCTCTTTGCATAGCAAGTCACCTTTACTCCAGTTTCCAACAAGTTCCTCATCTCCATCTGAGACCACCTCTGTCTTGACTTCATTGTCCATATCAGCATCAGCATTTTGGTCAAGGCCATTCAACAAGTCTCTAAGAAGTTCGGAACCTTCCCACATCTTCCTGTCTTCTGAGCCCTCTAAGTCTCCAGAAAGTTACAAACAGTTCCCCATTTTCCTGTCTTCTTCTGAGTCCTCCAAACTGTTCCAATCTCTGCCTGTTACCCAGTTCTAAAGTTGTTCCCACATTTTTTGGTATCTTTATAGGAGCGCCCCTTTACCTGCTACAAATTTACTGTATTAGTTTGATTTTTTACTGCTGTGAAGAAATATCAGAGTGGGTAATTTAAAAAGGAAAGAGGTTTAACTGACTCACAGTTCAGCAGGGCAGGGAGGCCTTAGAAAACTTACAATCATGGCAGAAGGGTAAACAAACACATCCTTCTTCACATGATGGCAGCAAGGAGAAGTGCTGAGAAACAGGAGGAAAAGCCCCTCCATCAGATCTCATGAGAACTCACTCACTATCATGGGAACAGCAGCATAGGAATAACTGCCCCCATGATTCAATTATCTCCTATGGGTTCCTCCCATGACACATGGAGATTATGGGAACTATAATTCAAGATGAGGTTTGGTTGGGACACAGCCAAACCATATCAATTAATAATAATGTAAACATGAATTTACTATGAAAAGTTAAAAAGAATACGGACAATCAAAACTTCTGAGAATAGTGCACAAATGAGTAGACTAATTGAGGACTAACTTACAATTCTCCAAAACAAATCTGTAAAACAAAAGAAAAAATAGTAATTTGTATGAAGATTTTTTTTAACCAATTTCAATTTTAGCATTTATTTGTAATATTTTCTGTACTGAGGTAACAATAAGTGTAAATAAATTGGAACAAAAAAGGTTCAGACAGAGGTTATCTTTGAAAAAAATTCAAATATATGCAGTTTTTCCTATGTCCAAAACTCTTAGAAGTCTTTCTACAGTTTTAGATACAAATACCTAAGTCTTCACTAGCATACACAGGACCTTACATGATTTAGCTTTTGCCTACCTGTCTGAAGGTTTTATGTTTTATTCTTCCCCTCCTCAATCACTTTTCATTCTACTGAATTTTTTGCTATTTCTTTTACATACCTTGTTATTTTTCCCATCAAAGCTTTTGAAATTGCTATTATTGTTGAACTGGACATTTCTTCTCCCCAAAATGTGTTGCAGCTTACTTCAGGTTACATTTTATGTTCTCTTGGAAGCAAATTCTGAGATGGAGAATAGGAAGTGGATCGGCAGTTGTGGAACTGAAGGCAAGAAAATGGGATAGGGAAGACAGAGATGTCGAAACTGGCAGTTGCAACCAACATCTCATGAGGAGGTAGAGACTAGAATGGACATTGGAAAATCCTCTGTGTTGACTAGTTTTATTATTTTTTCTTGCCGTATTTTTTTTAACCATAGCACTTATTCCCACCAGGCTCTATTACACAGTTTTATTTGTTTATTCATGTATTATATGCTTCTCTCTTAGAACACAAGCCCCAAAGGGCTGGAATTTTATCAATACAAATTACTACTTTATCTCTACTGCCTGGAATGATGCCAGGTGAAAATATAGCTAATCAATTCTTCTTCTTCTTCTCCTTCTCCTTCTCCTTCCTCTTCCTCCTCCTCTTCCTCCTCCTCTTCCTCCTCTTCCTCCTCCTCTTCCTCCTCCTCTTCCTCCTCCTCTTCCTTCTTCTTCTTCTTTCTTTTTCTTTCTTTCTTCTTCTTCTTCTATAAAAGTACTGGCTTCTTTCCTTGCAGACATACACACATTGAAATATACTTTTTAAAACTTACTTAATAAATTATTTCAGATAAAACAATCCTTGATAATTTTTCTAACAGTATTTTCATGCGGTTATTTTTTAAATGTTATGTCGATTAACTATTAGGATTCCAGCATACAATTAAAACAAAAAAGTTTAACGTAATATGTAGAAGGATGAATATGATGATTTTTCACATATTTTAGAGCATTTTAAAATATTTTTCCGTAAGTTATTGGGGTACGGGTGGTATTTAGTTACATGAGTAAGTTCTTTAGTGGTGATTTGTGAAATTTTGGGGCACCCATTACCTGAGCAGTATATACTGCACCATATTTGTAGTGTTTTACCCCTCTCCTTGCTGCCACTCTTCCCTCCAAGTCCCCAAAGCCCTTTTTATCATTCTTATGCCTTTGCATCCTCATAGCTTAGCTCCCACATATCAGTGAGAACATATGATGTTTGGTTTTCCATTCCTGAGCTACTTCACTTAGAATGATAGTCTACAATCTCATCCAGGTCACTGCAATGCTGTTAATTCATTCCCTTTTAGGATTGAGTAGTATTTCATCATATCTATCCACCTATCCATCTATCTCACAGTTTCTTTACCCACTCGTTGATTGATGGGCATTTGGGTTGGTTCAACGATTTTGTGATTATGAATTGTACTGCTCTAAACATGCATATTAAAGGATCTTTTTTGAATAATGACTCCTTTTCTCCTGGGTAGATACCCACTAGCAGGATTGCTGGATAAAATGGTAGCTCTACTTTTAGTTATTTAAGGAATCTCCATACTGTTTTCCATAGTGGTTGTAATAGTTTACATTCCTTCTAGCAGTCTAGAAGCGTTCCCGATCACTGCATCTATGCCAACATCTACTTAAAAAAATAAAAATTATTATGGCCATTCCTTCAGGAGTAAGAGGTATCATACTGTGGTTTTGATTTGGATTTCCCCGATCGCTAGGGATGTTGAGCATTTTGTCATATGTTTGTTGGTCATTTGTATATCTTCTTTTGAGAATTGTCTGTTCATGTAATTAGCCCACTTTCTGATGGGACTTTTTTTTTCTTACTGATTTTTTGAGTTCATTGTAGATTCTGGATATTAGTCCTTTTCAGACCTATAGATTGTGAAGATTTTCTCCCAGTCTGTGGGTAGTCTGTTTACTCTGCTGACTGTTCCTTTTGCCATGCAAAAGCTCTTTAGTTTAATCAGGTCACAGCTATTTAGCTTTGTTTTTATTGCATTTGCTTTTGAGTTTTTGGTCATGAAATCCTTGCCTAATCAAATATCTAGAAGAGTTTTTCCAATGTTATCTTCTAGAATTTTTATAGTTTCAGGTTTTAGATATAAGTCCTTAATCCATTTTGAGTTGGTTTTTGTATTAAGTGGGAGATGAGGATCCAGTTTTATTCTCATACATGCGGCTAGCCAATTCAACAAGCACTATTTGTTGACAAGGGTGTCCTTTCCCCCACTTTATGTTTTGGTTTGCTTTGTCAAAGATCAGTTGGTTGTAAGTACTTGAGTTTATTCCTGGGGTCTCTATTCTCTTCCATTGGTCTATGAGCATATTTTTAATACCAGTACCATGCTGTTTTGGTGACTATGACCTTATAGTATAGTTTGAAATCAGGTAATGTGATACCTCCAGATTTGTTCTTTTTGTTTAGTGTTGCTTTGACTTTTGGCTCTTTTTTAATTCCATATGAATTTTAGAATTTATTTTTCTAATTCAGGGGAGAATGATGGTTGTATATGATGGGGATTGGATTAAATTTGTAGATTGCTTTTGGCAGTATGGTCATTTTCACAATATTCATTCTACCCATCCATGAGCATGGTATGTGTTTCCATTTGTTTGTGTCATCTATGATTTATTTCCGCAGTGTTTTATAGTTTCCCTTGTAGAGGCCTTTTGACTCCTTGGTTAGGTATGTTCTTAAGTATTTTATTTTATTTATTTTTTGCAGCTATTGTAAAAAGGGTCAAGTTCTTGATTTGATTCTCTGCTTGGTCGCTGTTGGCGTATAGAAGAGCTACTGCTTTGTGGACATTAATCTTGTATCCAGAAACTTTGCTGAATTCTTTTATCAGTTCTAGAGGCTTTCTGGAGAAGTCATTAGGGTTTTCAAGGTAAACAATGATATAGTCAGCAAATAGTGACAGTCTGACTTCCTCTTTACTGATTTGGATGTCCTTTATTTCTTTCTCTTGTTTGATTTCTCTGGTTAAGACTTCCAACTATGTTAAAGGGGAGGGGTGAGAGTGGTCATCCTTGTCTTGTTCCAATTCTCAGAGAGAATGTCTTCAACATTTCCCCATTCAGTTTTATGGTGTTTGTGAGTTTGTCACAGATGGCTTTTATTACATTAAGGTATGTCTCTTGTATGCTGATTTTGCTGAGAGTTTTAATCATAAAGGGATGATGGATTTTGTTGAACATTTTTTCTGCATCTATTGAAATGATGGTGTGATTTTTGTTTTTAATTTTGTGTGTATGGTGTATCACATTTATTGACTTGCATATGTTAAAGCATCCTGGGATCCCTGGTATGAAACCAACTTGATCATGGTGGATTATCTTTTTGATGTGATGTTGGATTTGGTTAGGTAGTATTTTGTTAAGGATTTTAGCATCTATGATCATCAGGGATATCAGCCTGTAGATTTCTATTTTGGTTATTTCCTTCCCTGGTTTTAGTATTAGGGTGATGCTGGCTTCATAGAATGAATTAGAGAGGGCTCCTCTTTCTCTATCTTGTGGAACAGTGTCAAAAGGATTGGTACCAATTCTTCTTCTTTGAATGTCTGGTAGAAATCTGCTGTAAATCCATCTGGTCCTGGACTTTTATTTGTTGGTATTATTTCAATTACCATTTTAATCTCACTGCTTGTTATTGGTCTGTTCAAGGTATCTAATTCTTCCTGATTTAACCTAGTAGGGTTGTATTTTGCCAGGAATGTATACATCTCTTCTAGATTTTCTAGTTTATGTACATAAAGATGTTCATAGTAGCCTTGAATGATCTTTTGCATTTCAGTGGTGTCAGTTGTAATATCTCCTGTTTCGTTTCTTAGTGAGGTTATTTCAACTTTCTCTCTTCTTTTCTTTGTTAATCTTACTAATGGTCTATCAATTTTATTTATCTTTTCAAAGAACCAGCTTTTTGTTTTATTTATCTTTTGTCTCTTTTTGTTTCTTTGTTTTAATGTCCTTTAGTTCTGTTCTGATCTTTGTTATTTCCTTTCTTCTGCTGGACTTATGTTTGGTTTGTTCTTGTTTCTCTAGTTTCTTGAGGTGTGAACTTAGACTGTCAGTTTTTGGCTCTTTCAGCCTGTTTGATGCAGACATTTAGCGCTATGAACCTTCCTCTTATCACTGCCTTTGCTGTATTCCAGAGGTTTTGGTAGATTGTATCATTATTGTCATTCCGTTTGAATAATTTTAAAATTTCCATCTTGATTTCTGTTTTTACTCAATGCTTATTTAGGAGCAAGTTGTTTAATTTCCATGTATTTGCATGATTTTGAAGGTTCCTTTTGAAGTTGTTTTCCAGTTTTATTCCACTGTGGTCTGAGAGAGTGCTTGATATAATTTCATTTTTTTTTTTTTTTGAATTTATTGAGGCTCGTTTTATGGTCTATTATATGATCTATCTTGGAGAAAGTTCCATGTGCTGTTGAATAGAATGTGTTTTCTGTGGTTGTTGAATGAAATGTTCTGTATATATCTGTTAATTCCATTTGTTCTAAGATATAGTTTAAACCTACTCTTTCTTTGTTGACTTTTGTCTTGATGACCTGTCTAGTGCTGTCAGTGGAGTAATGAAGTCCCCTACTAATATTGTGTTGCTCTCTGTCTCATTTCTTAGGTCTATTAGTAACTGTTTTATAAATTTTGGAGCTCCAAATTTATTCAGATTGTGCTATTTTTCTCTTAGAAAAGGCCTTTTACCATCATGCCCTCTTTGTCTATTTTAACTGCTATTGCTTTAAAGTTTGCTTTGTCTGACAAAAGAATAGCTACCCCTTCTTGCTTTTGGTATCCATTTGCATGAAATGCCTTTTCCCACCCCTTTACTTTAAGTTTATGTGAGTCCTTATGTGTTAGGTGAGTCTCCTGAAGGCAGCAGTAGTCGGTTTGTGAGTTCTTATCCATTCTGTGGTGCTCTATCTTTTAAATGGAGGATTTAGGCCATTTACATTCAACGTTAGCGTTGAAAAGTGTGGTACCGTTCATTCATTGGGCTCTTTGTTGTTTGTGTACTTTTTTTTTGTTTGTTTGTTTGTTTTTGCTTTTTAACTTGTATTTTTGTTTTATAGGTCCTATGTGATTTACTTTAAAAAGGTTCTGTTTTGATGTGTTTCCAGGATTTGTTTAAACATTCACAGATCCTTTTAGCAGTTCTTATAGTGGTGGCCTGGTAATGGCGAATTCTCTCAGCATTGGTTTGTCTGAAAAAGACTGTATCTTTCCTTCGTATACGATGCTTAGTTTTGCAGAAAAATCTTGGCTAATAACTGTTTTGTTTGAGGAGGCTGAAGATAGAGTCCCAATCCCTTCTACCTTGCAGGGTTTCTGCTGTTAATCTGATAGGTTTTCCTTTAGAGGTTAACTGGTGCTTCTTTCTCACAGCTCTTAAGATTCTTTCTTTCATCTTAACTTTGGATAACCTGATGAAAATGTGCCTAAGCAATGATCTTTTTGTGATGAATTTCCCAGATGTGTTTTGTGCTTCTTGTATTTGGATGTCTATGTCTCTAGCAAGACCAGGGAAGCTTTCCTTGATTGTTCTTCCAAATGTGTTTTTCAAGCTTTTAGAATTCTCTTGTTCCTCAGGAATACTGATTATTCTTAGGTTTGGTTGTTTAACATAATCCCAGACTTCTTGGAGGCTTTGTTCATATTTTCTTTTCTTTTTTTTTTTTCTTTGTCTTTGTTGGATTGGGTTAATTCAAAGATCTTGTCTTGGAGCTCTGAATTTCTTTCTTCTACTTGTTTAATTCTGTTGCTCAGACTCCATAGCATTTTGCATTTCTAAAAGTGTGTCCGAAGTTTCCTGAATTTTTGATTGGTTTATCTTTAAGCTATCGATTTCATTGCATATGTTCCCCTTCACTTCTCATATTGTTTTTGGGATTTCCTTGCGTTGGGCTTTGCCTTCCTTCCTCTGGGGCATCACTGAATAGCTTAATAACTAACCTCCTGAATTCTTTTGCAGGTAAATCAGGAATTTCTTCTTGGTTTGAATCCATTGCTACTGAACTAGTGTTATTTCTGGGGGAGGGGGGTGTTAAAGAGCCTTGTTTTGTCATATTACCAGGGTTGATTTTCTGCTTTCTTCTCATTTGGGTAGGCTCTGTCAAAGGGAAGGTCTAGGGCTGAAGGTTGTTGTTCAGATTCTTTTGTCCCATAGGGTGTTCCCTTGATGTAATACTCTTCCCCTTTTCCTGTGGAGGTAGCTTCCTGTGAGTTGAACTGTAGTGACTGCTGTCTCTCTTCTGGATCTAGCCACCCAGCGACTCTGCTGCCAGTGTGGGTAGGGAAGGATCATCAGTTGGGGGCAGGGCTAGGCATGTCTGAGCTCAGACTCTCCTTGGTGGGTCTTGCTGAGGCTGCTGTGTGGGATAGGGGTGAGATTCCCAGGTCACTGGAGTTGTGTATGTGGGAGGATTATGTCTGCCTCTCCTGAGTCATGCAGGTTGACAGGGAAGTGGGGAAAGCCAGTCATCACAGACCTCACCCAGTTCCCACACAAACCGAGGTGCTGGTCTCACTCCCATCATGCCCCCTGCAACAGCTCTGAGTCTGTTTCCAGGTGGTGGGCAAGACAGGCTTGAAAATTTGTCTCAGGCTACCCACTTCCCAGCTGTGAAAGAAAAAGGTTTGGTTCTTCTCCCGCCCTAGGAGTCTGCACACCAGATTTGTGCCCGTCCACCCAATGGAGTTCTGGCAAGGAGGCTTCTTGTCCTGTTCAAATTGTTACAAAGTTCAGCTTGAGAGTTCCTGCTCCCTGTGAAATTTTAGCCCAGCTCCTCTGGCCACCCTCCTGACGGATTCCTGTGGTGCCAGGCAGGAATGGACTGCTTGGGGACCCAGTGAGCTCCCAGGGCCTTTCTGCTGCTTCCTCTATCCTTATATCACTTGACTCTCTAAATCGACTCAGCTCCAGGTAAAGTCAGAGACTTTTCCGACAAACAGGCCCTCAGTTTCTCCAGTGGAGGTGTATGTTCAGGAAGAGAGAGTCTCCTTTCCCCATTTCCGCATGGAACACTCTGGTACACTCACAGTATTTGGAGTGTCTCCAGAGTCCTGCAGGAGCAGGCTGCTTCCTTCCGAGGGTCTGTCTTTAGAGCATTTTTTGTATTTGCAAATTTTATCATGCAAGTCCATGAGATGAAATGTTTGGAAGGGATACTAACTAATGGAGATCTTTAACACATATTTTATAAAAAATAAACTCAAACTCCTCTAGATTTCCAAGAAGGAAGTTTCTATAGCTGGAAAGGACAGTGCCACTATATTCACAAAATAACATTGTATTTTTCCTCTCTCACCAAACATCCACTAAATTATGAAATACAGATTTAAGGAGAACAAAATTCAGCTGTTAACTATTATTTTTTATTCTCTTTTAAATAGCAGGAAAATGAAATACAACCTTTTGAACAAAAATTCCCCAAACTACTAGTAATATGTAATTAGTATTTCAGATGGACCATCCATTTTTCTCTTAGTATTACGAGTAAAAACAAATAGAACTGACGAGAAATGTGAGTCACAAATTATTATTGACTAAGAGTATTATATTCCAACAAAAGTGAGACAATAAATTATCTTTTCTTTTATTTTAGGTTCAGGGGTACATGTACAGGTTTGTTATATAAGTAAATTGCTTGTCATGGGGGTTTGCTGTTCAGATTAGTTTTTCTTCCAGGTAATAAGCATAGTACACAATAGGTAATTTTTTTTACCTTTACCATTCTCCCATCCTCCACCCTCGAGTAGGTGCCAGTGTCTGTTGTTCCTTTCTTTGTCTGTTTGTACTCGATGTTTAGCTCCCACTTATAATTGAGGACATGTGATATTTATTTTCTGTTCCCGTGTTAGTTTGCTTAGAATAATGGCCTCCAGCTCCATCAGTGCTGCTTCAAAGGACATCATCTCCACTTTCATGGCTGTATAGTATTCCATGGTTTATATGTGCCACCTTTTCTCCATCTGGTCTATCATTGATGGGCATTTGCGGTGCTTCCATATCTTCGCTATTGTGAATAGTGTTACAATGAATATATGTGTGCATGTGTCTTTATGGTAGAATGATTTATATTCCTTTGAGTATATACCCAATAATAGCCTTGCTGGATTGAATGGTAATTTGACTTTAAGTTCTTCCAGAAATTGTCAAATTGCTTTCCACAGTGGTTGAACTAATTTATATTTTACTTTCCACAGTGGTTGAACTAATTTACGTTTCCACCAGCAGTGTGTAAGCATTCTCTTTTCTCTACAACCCCATCAGCATCGTTATTTTTTGACTTTTTAATAATAACTATTCTGACCGGTGTGAGATGGTATCTCATTATGGTTTTGATTTGCATTTCTCTAATGATTAATGATGTTAAACATTTTTTCATATGCTTGTTTGTCACGTGTATGCCTTCTTTTGAAAAATGTCTGTTTATGTCCTGTGCCTATTTTTAATGCAGTTATTTGTGTTTTGATTGCTGGTTTAAGTTTCCTATAGTTCCTGGATATTAGGCCTTTGTTGAATGAATAGTTTTCAAATATTTTCCCCCATTCTATAGGTTGTCTGTTTACTCTATTGATATTATATCAAGGAAACAGAGTTTTTTTTTTATTATAATTACATAATTATTTCTAAGCATTTTCTATATTCTGAACTATGTTTCTAACATATTCTGACCCTTGTAAAAAGGGAAACATCTGTGTTTTATAACAGTCTTTTTCATTATTTAGAAACATTAGAAATACAATTCAGTATCTGTCACCCTCAACAAACCAGCCAGAAAAAAAGGTGAATAAAAAGCAGAAATTTAATTGGCTGTGAAGAGCTAATAACAACATTTTTATTGATTCCAGATATATAAAAAATAATAACATTAATCTGAATATCACAACAAATAATAGTATAATTTGAAAGTTAACTTAAAAAAATGTTTTTGTTGGCCCTTGTCAGTTTGCAAATGGGAAATTTCTTGCATGTGAAAAGTATGAGTTAGGTGGACAAAAAGGGGGAGGAAATCAAATTGCTACTTAATTATGTAATTTGAGGCTCAATTTTAGAAAGTTAAATTTGTACTGAAAATGGAAGCACTCATTGCTTGGTCTTGAATCTTTTTAAATTAAATGAGTAACTTTTTCACTATAGTTGTGAAATTAAAAAATTAAAATTGATTAATTAAATTTAAAAATGTCATTTTCCTCTGTATTGGCTTGTAGTTTGCTCTTTTCCACGAATTCAAAATATGGTGCCAAAATAGTATGCATTACAATAAGCCAATATAGTTCACTTATAGTGCAAGCTAATATTAGTCTTTTAATAATAAAATTTCTACTTGTAAAAAAGGCCTATATGACTTATATGTTAGATATATTAAATCTTATTTACACAATGCTAAGAGGTAGATCTTCAAGAAACACAAAAACAAAATAATTTTCAAAAAACTTTGACTTCATAAAGAGCAAACAAAATAGTTTATTGATTGAGATTTTTATTATAAGCTAGTGATTATACTGTTATACAACATTGTCAACAAGCATCTGTAAGCCATCAAACTGTAAACATTTTGAGTTTGCAGGGTCATTAGGCTCTTTGCAACAATTGAAAATGAAAGCAACCATAGCTATTACATAAACACAAAAGTTATCTGGGTTTCAATAATCTGTAGCTTACAAAAAATAAGGCAAGGGTAAATCTTGGTTTCTAATACTATTCTCTAGTCAAGAGAAAAAGATACTTTTTTTTTTTTTTTTTTTTTTAAAGAAATAGTTGATTTCAAGACCAGGAAGGAATACACAAGATGATCCTAGAACATTCTTATGTGCTGTAAAGAAAGAAGTGCTAAAGTGCTAAACACACACACAGACACACACAGACACACAGACACACACATAGACACACACACACACAGAGTCACTGACTAAAACCAGGGTTCACATCTTATTATAACTGGATTGAACATCAATAACACACAGTTTCCAGTTCTTATTTCCATTTTACCACTTAAAATATATATGTTAGATTAATGATGCTTTTTGTGAGGCAATCATAATTCCAGTTATTTCAATATAATTTTATGGTACATATTTGGATGTATGTAATGACCTTTTGAATGTTACACTGTCTTTGTTGAAACATTTTAGTTTTATAATCTAGGATTATCTCTTTTGATTTAAGACAATGCTGCATAATAAACATAATGAAAATATTCATTAATTGAAATGGGCTCACAATGTTGAATCTAATATTTGTATTAATAATATAATTATTATTTTAGCATTTTAAAAAATCTATGTGTTTATTTTAAAAGTAGAAATACATATCCTTCCAGAAATACTTTTATAATTGGTAAGTAGCAATTAAAAAATTAATATCAAAATTGCCTTTATATATTTGTTAAAATATATTAAAGAGTAACTTTAATGTTTCTCAACTTAAAAACAGCACTATTTATAGATGCAAATATATTTATTGTGTAGGTTGCTTTTTTCCTAAATATTTATACTCTACAATTAGGAGTATTGTTATTCATATCCTGAATTTACGTCTTTCTGTAAGATTATGGCCTTGGCCAAGAATTTGAAACTAGAAGACTGCATAAAATATATCAATTTGATTTCATATATAAGTTAAAGCATGGCTATGGTCTAATAATGCCATAAAAGATATTAAATCCAACCATGAGAATAAAAATATATTGGAAAATTTAAATACTGTGAGAATGCAAAGACAATCAAATGAGCTAATTTGTTCACTTTGTTGGTTCAGATAAGTAGTGATAAAAGTATTTGAGAAATATGTTTAAAGTGTTTGGGACTTTACAAAGGTTAAGGTTACAATTCTGCTGATATTTTTATTCATGTCTGCCATCTATTAGTATATGCCTTAGTATTAAAAGAAGATGCCATTTTACTTACTAAGCCTTCAGATATAATGAAAGTTAAGTCAAAATTTTTTGGATTGGTGTCCCTTTGCTACACAGTCATAATTTAATTAATTACACTGCTATTAAAAGAAAATGTGCAGTAAACAGTATGGAAAAAGTTAATGTACCTTCCATAAAGTCCATTAACAACAAATTCTATTGAAATTAAAAGTGGCAGTGTCACTCTAACTTTTACATGTCTATTTAGATATGGTACTTATCCAATATTACCTATAAAGACTGTAGTAGAATCCAATGAGTCAGCATCCTAATCCTCATAACACAATACTATTGGACAGTGAGTTCACAGAGAATAGATCATACCATATATATTTAGAAGATTATGTATAATTGGATTCTGAGGGACCCTTAGCAGCAGGGAAAGGCAAGAATAACAACGGACTGTACATCTTTGGGCTCCTAAAAGGGAAAATTATTAATATTTTCTTATAACATATAACATCGTCTTAGATGATAAATGTTTTCTGAACAAGGCTCTGGATCAATTGATTGTGAAAATTACAGAGGAAACAAACTAAAGCTAAAAATACATTTTTGAAAAAATACTAAAATCTGATCATATAGAGTTGTATTAAATAATACTAAAGGCATTGGTAATTGTAACAGTGACGATGTCCCTGTGGTTATGTAAACAAAAATTAAAAATAAAAAGTGAGCATAATATCATAGACATGCCTACAAGGATGTGTGTGAAATATTAATAACATGACATGAAGGATTTTTATTACAAAGTACAGCAAAGGAAAGAAAAAAGACAACTAAAAGGGGATTTATTGAAGTTTATATTCCCAAGACCCACTCTCTGAGATGGAGATATGTTATTGACAGTACTCAGGATAAACAAATGCCCAGAAAATAAAAGCTTCTTCTACTCTGGGAGCAGGGGAAAATAATTGCACATTGCCATTTTCTTATTTTTCCAAAATAACAAAATTAACATCTCTTTTGAGTATCTGGAATTGAGTGTTTAATGCCTTTGAAATATGGAGATGAATTCAGGAAAACTGACATACACTGTCTGTAAATTATTCAAACAAGTCCATAATCTACTCTTGTATATATTTTTGCTAAAATTTGCTAATATTATTAATTAACATGCTAATAGTTATACAAACATTTCTATCTCTATATGCAATTTGAAACTGATTAGATCCTAAACTAATTTGTTAGGTTTAATAATTTCTTACTTTGACGAATTATTTTCAACTATAGACTAAATCCAATCCTATATGATGTTACTTGACAAATGGCCAATAATCATAACTTTTTCACCAATACTCTTCAGTGAGCAAATGCAGAGGAAAACTCATTACCATGATATAAGTTTAAATGAAGAAATGATCTACTTTAACAAAGAAGAAAGAGGAATAGGAGGAGAAATAGGAAGAGGAGAAATAAAAGAAGGAAGATAAGGATGAGAAATAAAAGCAAGAAGTGAGAAAGAAGGAGGAGAAAAGGCAAGAGAAGGCATTTTGATGGAGGAGTCACAAGGTTAATATTGAAATATCATTTTTGCATGAGGCTTCTGGATGAATCTCAGCCGACATTTAGACATAAGTTCATGGATCCACCAAACCCAAATATGCATACATACATATGATTTGATTTAAATAGGAAAGGAGACCTGTAAATGAATGCTGGCAGGGGAGCTCTGTGGTGCTTGTCACAAGCTCCATAAGAAATATCTGTTGGGAGTAATCATATACTGAAGTCAAGCATATGGGAGCATAGTTAACAAAAGTTGTGTATAAAATATAATGGGATCAGCTGGGTGCGGTGACTCACACCTGTAATCCCAGCACTTTGGGAGTCTGAGGTAGGTGGATCATCTGAGGTCAGGAGTTCGAGACCAGCCTGGCCAACATGGAGAAACCCCGCCTCCACTAAAAATACAAAATTAGCTGGGCGTGGGGGCGCATGCCTGTAATCCCAGCTACTCAGGACGTTGAGGGAGGAGAATCATTTGAACCCAAGACGTGGAGGTCGTGGTGAACTGAGATCACGCCATTGCACTCCAGCCTGGGCAACAAGAGTGAAACTCTGTCTAAAATACATATATAATGGGATCTTATTTTTACCTATTGCCTATGTAGGGGAGGAAAAATAATATATCTTCAATCCTTCTATGTTCCTAGTTGGGACCTCTATAAGAAAAGACAGATTAACAAGAAGAAAACAAATGAAAATTGTTTAACATGTATGCCTCATGTGTAACTCATTTATGCATGGGAAATACCCAAGGTAAAAATTAATAGCTGTCAAAGAGGTGGCTTAGAACCCTGCTTATATAGGATTTTCAACAAAAAAATCAATACATTTTTGGAGAAGTGACAAGTAAAAGGATAAGGACTTTGAATCTCTTGGGGAACAAATTGTGGGAAGGCAACTATATGATACATAAGGGCTTATTAGTAAAGTTTGATATATAAATTCTTTTGGTGCCATCTGTAGTCTGGTAAGGGTCTGAGGTCATCTCTGGTGATCAATCTGTGTCCATTCTGATAAAAAGTAGAGGAGGGACACCTTTTAAATTTATGTCCTGCTTTTAGCCAAAGAGGGAAGGACAGAAAGCTTTTCTTGTATGTGCTGCTTTTCCACTGCCTTTCAGTAGCTCAAAATAATATTCATGCCAAAGTGGCATATTTTGGACTGGCACATTCTGCTACCCTTCACCTATGTGCTAGTAAAGTCTAAGGAAAATTATTTTTCTTTTATCATCAAGATATGGTAGCAAGTTGAGCCGTTTTACTACATTTATTAAAAGTATGGGATATAATTAACTTACGTTATGTTTTTGCATCTAAAGATTTCTCCAACTTAGAAAGAACTCCTACATTGGTGATATTAAAAAAAAAAAAAACTTTATCTTTTATTTTCCTACCTATTTTATACCTTTCTTTCGTATTTCACAGTTGGTTTCTCTGATACTTACACGGATTTTTGATCATTTTGTTTCTCATTTTAGGTTAACAAAATAAATTTTATCATTTACTTTTCTTTTGGCCAAATTCTCCTTTTCTATTGCAATTTTCAAAGCATGAAACCACATTTTGCTGGAACCTTTTTTTCCCTATATCTTTAGGTTTTATTTGGTGTGCTCACCCTTAGCCCTTTTGTCTGACAGTTAACAACAACAAAAAAAATCTCTCTGACAAGTACAGAAACCATTATTTTGAAAATATGATCATCATGACAGTCCTGAGCTGCCTATTCTGCAACATCAATTTCTTATGTGGCTAAGTAGCACAGTGCTCTCTCCACACTGATTCCTCCATTTTAAATCTATATGTTTATCTATATCTAGGTCTGTATACATATATGCATATAGATATAGACACATACATATATGTGTATATAAGCGCAAATATGCTTAGACATATATGTGTATAAATGCAAGTATATATGTATGTGTCTATATCTATAAGTATTTTTCATTCTTACTCTTTATATGAGATTTAGCTTTTCCTACAGTACTGAAATTATTTTCATTGTATTTTTCTTTTGTCAGATTTTCTTTACTTTGGCTTACTTATTGGCTGTTGTTTTATTTTCTAGTATTTTTTTCTTCTTAGTAGTTTTTTAGTCTAGACTCTGAATATCTGATGCATAATTATTATAGTAACTTCACCTACTTAATGATATTTAAATCATATTCACAATTTCTCTTACCAGCTTTGCTTAAGAGAACAGCCCTGAGTATAAATAGAAAGTTTCTCTAAATTTTAGTGAATAATATGTGGTTATATTTGTCCAAACTTTGTCTATATAAGCATCAACTTATTCCAGGGAAAACGATGAACGAGAAATGGCGTTTAAGCCTAAGATGACTATTATTTGGGTACAAATATATTATTTCCATACAGATTAAAACACCTAAAGAGCAACATATGAATTGTATATTTAAGAATGACTGACTAGATACATGCTCATTTTTAAAATAGAAGAGGCAGGCTATATTTACCTTTACAATAATATATACAAATATATTTATACTTGTTAAGCCTTTATGTACCTGGGGATGAGATTTAAACATATTTTCTTATTAAATCATCACAAGTATCTGAAATGTTGACAAAGTAGCCTACAATTTCAGAGGAGGAAATTAGACTTCAGAGAAAACAGATATTTGACAAAATTATTGAGGAAATCGCTGTGGGAACTACAACTTTAGCTATTTCCATATGAATAATAAGAGTGTGTCTTATAAGCATTACATATATCTGAAAAGGTTATAGTCTTGAGAGTTATCTACTATAAAATACCAAAAATGTATTTTAAACATTTCATTAAAATTTCAGTATAAATGAATCTCACTGGCAATCTTAAAATATAGTTATTTATAGGTTTTTACTCTGTTTTTGTGCAAAGCGACAGTGGTTTTCCTTGATATAAATATTTGTCCAATGCCCAATATTTATTAATAGATAAATATGTGGTCTATGTTTGTTTTAACTCTATCTACTGTCTGCTATGTCCCAAATTTAATTAATCTTTTACTATATTTTGAAGGTCCTTATTTATCTTTTTAAATTGTTGCTTTTGTGTAAATAGAACATTTTCTGATTTAATGTGTACCTATTTGAGATATGCCAATATAAAGTAATAGAACCAAAAAGCAATTTACATTCAAAGTAATAGAAACTGAAGAATTTATAATTTATATCTTTCATAGATTAAAATAAGTTTACATAAACTTTGATTCCAAGTAGCTTAACAACTGCTGAATTTCCAACTATAGTGTTTTGTTCAATTAATTGAAACATTTCTGTTACTTTTGTAAAACTTCATATATAATTGCTTTTTCGTAAATTCAATAGAGCATTTTCACACACATTATTTCAAAGTATTTTATGAATTATAATTCAAAAATTAAACAGTTAGCTTGCTGATGTAATTCCATGATCAAAATTAAAAATCTTGAATAGTGAAAAACTCAATAATGGTAAATAAAATACCATTTTGGAAATGTGATCATAGTGATCAGGTTTAAACCCATCCTGATCAAGCTACTCATTAGACAAGGTGACTTTAGGTAAGTTCCTTGCCTATCAGTGTCCTGATAGGATTTTACTTATCTGTCAGGTGGGAATAATAATATTTAGTTCAGAACATGGTTGAAGTATTAGATAAGATAAAAAATAAAGCCCTGAGAGAAATGACTTACACTATATATTTTTTTAATTTTTATTTTATTTATTTATTTATTTATTTATTTATTTATTTAGAGATGGAGTCTTGCTGTTGCCCAGGCTGGAGTGCAGTGGCGCGATCTCGGCTCACTCCAATCTGCCTCCCGGATTGAAGCGATTCTCCAGCCTCAGCCTCCCGAGTAGCTGAGACTACAGGCAAGCGCCATCGTGCCCGGCTAATTTTTGTATTTTTAGTAGAGACGGGATTTCACCATGTTGACCAGGAACTCCTGACTCCAACTGATCCACCCGCCTCGACCTCTCAAAGTGCTGTTGTTACGGGAGTGAGCCACCGAGTCCCGCCAACTTACACTATGTATTAATAAAACAATGCTATTTTCTAACAATTTATGGCAGTTGATATTTTTCGTGAAATTTGGATACCAAAAATATAGAGGACCTTGAACACAAATCCAGTATTAACTATGCTCTGTAGTCATTTGTTACTTTTTCCTTCAATTAATCAGTTATTCTTTACTGAGAAATGTTTTTGTGCTGGGCTGAAAGTCAGTTGTTGAAATAGATAGAAGCACACATCTTTGGTATTTTTACAACCTAACATAGTTAACTTTGCTTGACTTCACTTTGGAGGATTTTTACCCCCGTAAAACAAGGGTTTTCATAAACTTAAGTGCTCATTGGTCCAAAGGGCCATGTTTTCCAACTAATAACAATAATGAGAAAAGCTGACCACGTGCAGACTTGAGCAAACTGTGACAAATTGCGGGGCACCGAATCCAAACAGGCCAGTTACGACTGTTGGCTGACTGTTGATGCGTCAGAATCGTATTAGTTTGAAATGTGACTTTATCCTCTGCTACTTGTACACTCTTGGGCAATTACTTATCTTCAATTCTCAGATGATAATAGGGTATCCTACATGATAAGATTGCTGTAAAGATTAAAAGGAACAATGTCTGCAATGGGGTTGGCACTGTGGATGAAAAAGAGAAAGCACTCTGTGATGGCTGTGATGATGATGGTAATGATGAAGATGATGATGATGATGATAATTTTGGAAACAGGTGGATCCAGTGTTAGCAGTTTCATATTTGTAGGATAATTTATTAGGATGCTGCCTTTTATATAAAGTCTTCTCATTTTTAACATTGATGGCATCCAGGGATTCCATGGCCAGTAGCCTACCAGTTTGTGATTTGTTGGTTATATGATCTTTGTAAACTTTTAGCTCAAATACTCAGACTTCATATGCTACTCACTTGGAATGAAAAAAAAAATTTTTAAAGTATATCAATATATCATTGTAGAAACTAATCAGGTAACCTAGTTAATATGGTTTGACTGTGTCACACCGAAATCTCATCTTGAATTCCTACGTGTTACGGGAGGGACCTGGTGGGAGGTAATTGAATCATGGGGGCAGGTCTTTCCACGCTGGTCTCCTGATAGTGAACAAGTCTCACAAGATCTGATGTTTTTTTAAGGGGGAGTTTCCCTGCACAAACTCTCTTTGCCTGCTGCCGCCCGTGTAAGACATGACTTGCTCCTTGTTGCCTTCTCCCATGATTGTGAGACTTCCCTAGCCACATGGAACTGTGAGTCCATTCAACCTCTTTCTTTTGTAAATTGCCCAGTCTGGGGTATGGCTTTATCAGCAGCGTGAAAACGGACGATATACCTAGGAAATCCAATTTAAAGAACTCCAGTTCCTTGGAAAGAATAATAAAAATCACACCTTTTCTTCAAATGACCTACAGATATATTCAAATACATTTATAGAAAATAAACACTCTATGTATATAGCCCTATCATTGACAGCTGCCTTAGGTCATTTGAGAACCACCCTTACCTTTTGATGATTCAGTGATGTTTTCTGACAACTTTAACCAAGGTCCAGTGACCCTAGTCAACCCAGTCATTCCGTAAGAAACTTATATTGCTTAATAAATATTTTCTATTGTCTAAAATTAAGGACTTTTTTGTAATTGTCTGGCATACTAGTTTCTCTGATTCAAATAATTAGATACTATTTCTTCTTGTTGGTCATGTTCCTGTACCTGAATATTCTTTAGATACATTTAGTATTATTATGATGTATGGTAATTTTAATTAGTCTAGCCTATTGTATAATTATTAAAAAGGCATACTGTATAGAAACATAATATTTAAGATTCAGGCATGTTGGCTCATGCCTGTAATCCCAGCACTTTGGGAGGCCAAGGTGGGTGGATTGTCTGAGGTCAGGAGTTCAAGACCAGCTTGACCAACATAGTGAAACTGCTTCTCCACTAAAATAGAAAAAAATTAGCAGGGCGTTGGCGGGGGAGGGGGGGTGCTTGTAATCCCAGCTACTATGGAGGCTGAGGCAGAAGAATAGCTTGAACCTGGGTGGTGGAGGTCGCAGTGAGCTGAGATCACTCCATTGCACTCCAGCCTGTGCAACAAGGGTGAAACTCCGTCTCAAAAACAAACAAACAAACCAAAAATCAAAAACCAAAAAACAAAACATAATATTTCAATATTTCCCTTATTAAAACAATTTCAATTAGAAAAACAATAATGGTAAACTGACATGGATTGAGATGTAAATCCAATCTGAGCCACATTTTATTGTGTGTTTTGTCTCACTTTATGACAGAAGATCATCAATCTTGGGTATTCTTAATAAATTTTATTTTTTATGATTAAATGGTTAGGACTAAAGCATTATAGCATAGCAGTTAGTATTATAATAGTGTTAGTGAACTGTAGACAAACAATACCAAGATAAAATTACTACTTTCAATGCAGCAAGACTTTGAAAGTAATGGATTTTTCATGAAAAAATGAGAGTGCATTTGACATAACACAAAAATATTGAAAATGGAAACAGAGTTTTTAATCATAAACCATATTGATTTAGCACATTTGTGTGTATGGGTGTGTGTGTATAATAACATAATGTTTACTGGTTTATTACATAGTGCTTCCAAATTTTCAAACCAATTCACATATATCACATATTTCTCAAAACAAATGCACATATGGGCATTCATTTCATTTTATAAATGATTAACCTGAAATTCAGAAAGTATTGGCTGATTGTTGTATATATACTTAATTGTTTCTGCTTTTGTCCTTCGGTTTCCACTTGTGTTGCACAATATTTTAGATACATTTATTTCAACTGCAGTTGACATACAGAGTATATAGGAATATATGTGCATGTATAAGTAAATATATATTTTTAAAAACATGTGATGTTTATATATACTTGTGTGTTTATGTATCTATCTAGAGAGAGATTTATACAGATGAGGTAAAGTATAAATATTCACGTTCACACATTGAACTAGATATTTTTTCTTAGAAGTCAATATCTGGCACAAATAAAAAGAAATCTATAGATACTCTATATCAACAAATAAATAGAAATCTAAATATCCACTAATAAATAAGCAACTTATAATTAATAACCATATATATGGCAGTTGTGATAAGAATCAACTTACTTTATGTTACATGTACTCAATATTTTGCTTTAACACTAATCAATACATATACAGGTTTACATGAGAAAGGCATTATGTGGTTAAGATTTTTTTAAAAAATAGCTTAGCACTTCGTATTATAACAGTTATAGTGAACTGCAGGAAAAGAAAATATTAAAGTAAAATCACTCCCTTTAACAACAGTGACACGTAAAGAGAAATGGATTTGAGACAGAAAATGAGAGTGCATTTGAGAGTAACACAGGAAAGGTTAGACCTTGAAGGTATAGTTTGAAGAAAAACAAATGGTAATATATTGAATGGGGGACACTTGTCTAAGTGAAGCCAAACAGAAAAGTTCAAGATTTATTTGAAGGAAAGTTAACAGTCAATAGGGGAGCAGTGAGAGACATGAGATCAGGCTCAAGTGTAGTTTTGAAGGGACATTAATCCAAGTTAAAAAGCCTAGACGTTACTGCACTCACAATGAAGAATCATTAAGGAGAAGAAAACGGCAACTTGAACGCAGTGTTTAAACTGGTTGCCTTGTGCAGGGTGGTAGAAACTTCCGCTTGTGAATCTAGTAAGCAAGCTATTAGAGAAATGATACTCCAAAGACAAAAGTCAGCCTGGGGAACTTGACATATGTGCGGGCATGTTTGTTTCCTTATGTGCATATGTGACTTCTACCAATCAAGTAATTTTTCAAAGTAACAGTATTTCCTAGTGTTGAGCCAACCAATCACCAGTCAACCTGTTTGTGTGTTCTTTATTTCTGTCAGTTTCATGAGTTTGTGGCTTGTGTTTAGAGAAAAAAAAAGTTCCGCCCTAAATTAGAGACAGCTGATGAAACAACTTAACATCATGGAGAGACTTAGGCAGAAGGGGACCCTTTTCTTTAAGTTTTAGGGACATAGTTTTTAAGATAAATTTGTCTGATTTCACACCTAAGTGGTCAGAATCAGCTATGGAGAAACAAACAAATAACTGAGATTTAAAAAACACATCTGGTGCAAAAGGATATGGGTTTTATAGTCACAGAGATCTGAGATTAAATCCAAAGCCTGGGGCAAGTTATCAGGACTTAACCTTGCTAAGAAATTATTTCCTTATTGCCACTTGTGTTAGTCCATTTACACTGTTAAAAAGGAATACCTGAGGCTGGATAATTTAAAGTAAAAAAGGTTAATTGGCTCACAATTCTGCAGGTTGTATATGAAGCACAGTGCCAGCATCTACTTCTGGTGAGGACCTCAGGAAGCTTATAATCACAGGGGAAGGCAAAGGGGAGTCAGTGTGTCACATGGTGAGAAAGGGAGCAAGAGAGTGAGAAGAAAGTTCCATGCTCTTTTAAACAACTGGATCACACTTGAACTCATAGCTGAGAACTCACTCATTACCTCAAGGATGACATCCAGCCAATTCAGGAGGGATCTACCCCCGTAATTCAAACACCTTCCACCAAGACCCACCTCCAACATTGGAGATTACATTTCAACATGAGGTATGGAGGGGAAAAACATCCAAACCATACCACTACTCTTCATGATGATAAAATTGATATGCATATCATTACTATACATATATATATATATATAAAGTTTTATATCTATAATTATTAAGAATATATACACATGTATTGTATCATTACTGCATATATGTGTATATATGCTTATGCTCTTTAAAATGCATGGAACACAGTAAATATGCAGTCACAAATAGGCAACAATTAATAGTGTGCCTGGTTTCTGTATCCTATTTAAATTATTGTCTTCAGTAACCCAAAGAATACTGTCTCTAAATTATTAAGTTCTAGTTAAAAGTGGATCCAAGCTTAAATACACAACCAGAAGTAGATAACGTCTTTCCAGATATTTCCACAAGTTTCTAGGAGGTATTCAAAATCCTGTGGACAACTTGTTGGAAAGTTTCTCCAAGTAAAGAAAATCACATGTATGGAAGCATGAATAAGGCAAACATCATAACACATAGCAAGAAGTGGAAGTAGTTTAGTAGCGCTACAGCCTAGGAAAACTAAAAGGCAAAGGCGATACAGATTTTTTTTTTTTTTTCTTTTTTTTTTGAGACGGAGTCTCGCTCTATCGCCCAGGCTGGAGGGCAGTGGCCGGATCTCAGCTCACTGCAAGCTCCACCTCCCGGGTTCACGCCATTCTCCTGCCTCAGCCTCCGGAGTAGCTGGGACTACAGGTGCCCACCACCTCGCCGGGCTAGCTCTTTTTGTATTTTTTAGTACAAACGGGGTTTCACCGTGTTAGCCAGGATGGTCTCGATCTCCTGACCTCGCAATCTGCCCGTTCTCAGCCTCCCAAAGGGCGATACAGATGTTGAGAGCAAATCACAGAGATCCTTATAGGCCACATATGAAATTTATATTTTATGCTGTGTTTATTGAGGAACAGGGCAATCAAAAGAAATAACAACAGCTAGAAAATTATTATATAAATTATTATTATAGACCTTGGAAGATGAGATAAAAAATAAACATATTTAAGGAGGTAGTAGCAATAATAGGTAGATGGGTAAATACATAAAAGAGGAAAAAATAGAGG
The DNA here is from genome assembly GCF_003255815.1 of Theropithecus gelada. Lineage (NCBI taxonomy): Eukaryota > Metazoa > Chordata > Mammalia > Primates > Cercopithecidae > Theropithecus > Theropithecus gelada. The sequence continues at coordinate 31,674,131 of NC_037672.1, forward strand.
TCTATAATTATCCTCATAATTCTACACTGGGCTATAATAATGATATTAGTTATAATTTACTAAAAAACTGATAATATTCAAGGACCTCAGCCATGTGTCTTATATTAATTATATCATTAACAGTTAATAAGAACCAATTTCAACTTACTCTTAAAATCTGCCTTGAATGTCTCAAAGTCATCCCAAACCTAACACATCAAGACCTAATTTTAGTTTCTTCCTCCTAACACTACTGGCCACTAATAGCTTATACAATGCTTTTCCATAAGTAAATAAGATACAGCCTTTCTGGAAGGGGCAGTCTATGGACAACTATCTCAGGGAGCAGATCAAGAGCTAGATTTGAGTGCAAAGTCACCTATTTAAACATTTCTGTGCAGTACACAAATTTCACAACCATTCCTGGTAGGCTTGTGACTTTTCCATCTGAAAAAATGATACAAAAATCCTAACTGGTTAAAGCAAAAATCTAGGACTCAGTTTTGATCTTTCTTTTCCCTTTACATTTCTCATCATGTAAATGAATTTTTTTCTTTCAGAATATTTCTCTATGTTCACTTTTCCATCCTTACCATCATTTTCTTAGCTCCAAGGGCTGTGGTCTACTTTGCAACTAGTATCTTTCTTACTTGTCTATTTCTGCATTTATTCAACTCCCAGTAGAAAATAACAATGCTAACTTAAATACAGACTGAGAAAGAGATATGCACAAATCTAAGTAAAGGTTAATATTTGTAATGAACAAGAAACAACACATAGAAAAAAATCACATCTCATTAGATGAAGTATAATTTTTCACAAAAAGGATACAAAGTATTAACAAGGTATGTTAAATAGTCATTCTTATCAATATATTAATTAAAAAATAAAAGAAATTTCTCTAGAGATTTTCAATACTTTTTTAGAGAAATTGGCATAAAACATAAAATAAATTGTTAAATTGTGGTGATTATTTTGTGGGAACAGAGGGTAGGGACTGAAAGATTGTAACTTAAACACTCTGATTTCTTCTAAATTGTTTCATAAATTAGTATTCACATTTTAGAAATCTCTGCAAAATTATGTAAGCAGAGGATTGAAAAGTATATGACCCAATAAACCTCCTCTAGGTTATTTAACCTCAGGAAATATGTAAAAAGAAGAAAAATATGTATAAATAGGTTGAGCACAGCCACCTAACTAACACTAAAAAAGTTAAGTGTCCATCACAGTGTAATAGCTGTGCACACTCTTTTATATCAATGCTGTAAATGAGAAGTGTACATAGAAACTGGAATTAGAATCTACAATGTAATGTTAACTAAAAAATAAAAACAGAAATATATATATCCATTAGATAATTACTTACTATTTTAAGCTGGTATAGAGTTTTGAAAGACATAGCAGTAACAATTTGGAAATATGGTCATACAATTTTGGTGCTTTTATAAAAATATCTCATGTTTACCTGTTTATATAAATTGTGATTATCTTTAAAATTGTTATTTTAATATATAAATATTCCATGGCATTGGTGAACAGCACAATTTAAAAATATGTGGAAAAAATTTATATTTTTTACTAATCTGAACAAAAAATTGGCAGTTTTTACTTTTCAGAAAGAATTGCTTTCTTTTTCTGTCATATTTGTTTTCTGTCATCAAAAATTGATGCTCAAATATTTACAAATGATTCTCAGTTTTTTGACTAACCCAGAACAGATTTGTTTTCTTCATTTACCTGAAATTCATTTTGTGGAGTTCTAAATTTAAGGTTACATTGTAAGATAAATTCACTCTGAAATGGCACTTTTCTTACTTATAGAATTTGAATGACTGGCATTCCCATTCTATCTCTCTTTAATGATTAATATTTAATGTACATTGTACATTATAATGTATGTGTTAAATACATTTTATGGAACAAACTAAAAATAAATATTTAGGAATTTCTCACACACCCATAATGTATTTATATATGATTTATTTATGATATCCAATTTATTTAAATAAAAATCAGTGATTTGGCTAAATACTGGATAGTTATATTAAGAGTTGTGTTAATTCATTTTCACACTGCTATAAACAACTACCTGAGGCTAGGTAATTTTTAAAGAAAAGAGGTATAATTTCTTCACAGTTCCAAAGTCTGTACAGGAAGCATGGCTAGGAAGACCTCCTGAAACTTACAATGATGGCGGAAGGCAAAGAGGAAGCACACATCTGTTCACATGGCCAGAGCAGGAGGAATAGAGGAGAGGAGAGGTGCTACACACTGTTAAGCAACCAGATCTCAAAATAACTCACTCGCTATCACAAGAGAAACACCAAAGAGGAAATCTGTCCCCATGATCCAATCTCCTCCCACCAGGCCCCACCTCCAACATTGGAGTTACAATTTGACATGAGATTTGGGTGGGGACACAGCCCCAAACCATATCAGGGTTCTTGTCAATAAGTAAATGAAAATAGAGTAGTAAAAGGAAAAAATAATTCACGGTAATCAAAAAAAGGAGGAAAATAAAAGCCTTTAAAGGGAAGAAAAAAAAAAAAACCACACTAAAACTCCCTACTAATGACAGTAATAGACACAGGAAAATATCATTTTAGGCTATTGTATTAACAAACCTGTAAAACACTCAACTTACAATGAGCTATGCGGAAGCAGGTGCTGTTGCTATGTCTCCTAGTTGATATCTTTTATTTTAATTCAGATTGGCAGTATCTTTAAAAAGGCATTCCATGCCTATTCCTCTTAACCATAAATTCTGGAATTTATGGCTGAGATATTTACGTATTACACTCATGAATGAATAAATATGTATAAATTTTCTGTTTACAACATCGTTGACACAAAATTGGAAACATTTAAATGTCTATGTTTTGGGGGCTTAAGAAACAGATAAAATAGGGTATTTTTTTCAAGCATAATATTTCTGCTTGACATAAAGCAAGACTTAACTGAACTACAGAAATAAGTCAAAAAATAACAGATGCTAGTGAGGCTGCAGAGAAAAGGGAACATTTGTACACTGTTGGTAGAAGTGTAAATTAGTTCAACCATTGTGGAAAGCTGTATGGTGATTCCTTAAAGAGCTAAAAACAGAACTACCATTTGATTCAGCAATCCCATTTACTGGCTATATGCCCAGAGGAATATACATCATTCTCTTATAAAGACACAAGCACATAAATGTTTATTGCAGCACTATTCACAACAGCAAAGACATGGAATCAACCCAAACACCCATCAATGACAGACTGGATGAAAAAACGTGTGGTTCATATAGACATGGAATACTATGCAGCCACAAAAAAAGAATGGTATTATGTCTTTTGTAAGAACATAGATGGAGCTGGAGTCTATTATTCTCAGCAAACTAACTCAAGAACAGAAACCAAATGCCACATGTTCTCACTTATAAGTAGGAGCTAAATGATGAGAACTCATGAACAAAAAGAAGGAAACAACAGATAATGAAGTCTGTATGAGGGTAGAGAGAGGGAGGAGGCAGAGAAGCAGCAAAAGTAAGTATTGGGTAATAGACTTAATACCTGGGTGATGAAATAATGTGTACAGCAAACCCCATGACATGAATTTACCTGTATAACTAACCTGCACATGTATCCCCAAACCTAAAATAAAAGTTAAAAATAATTTTAAAAGTAGACATTTCTCAATCCACATCCTTCTTAAACTCCGACTCAGTTTTCATGCTATGATCAGAGCCTAGCTTCTGGCATGAGTTTTCTATACATATGATTTTCTCTTTTTTCCCTTCACTTCACTCTCTTCCCCCTTACAAACTCTTTTTATAAAAATTATTTTATTGTAATTGTGATATATTTGCCACATACAGATCTATATGCAGCATATATACCTTTTTAAACACACCAATACAAAAAATAGCTGTGATTCCTCGTCTAATCCAAAACTGCATTATCAATAACTTGTGTTATACATAACCATACCTCTACAATATCAATTACACAACACCAAGAACTAAACTGTATTCTTAATAATTCATATATGATTAGGTTAAAATAAAAATCCACTATGATTATGTCTCTTATAGGGAGAATTTAACGTGTTCATAATTCACTGTTGATATATTTTATGTATTTCTCTACATCATGCATCTACTTGTTCAGTTTTTAAATGTTTGCCTATTTTTGCTTATTTTTCTTACTGTTTTGCAAATTAATTTGGCTAATTCTTAGATTTTATTTTTCTTGTTCATGTATCTCTTTTGATTATATGTCAGAACTTCTTTCATTTTTTATTGGCCTTCAAAAACATCACAATGAAAAGTAATTCCAGAACTGAAAACACTTTGCCTCCCTTTGTCACTTAAATAATTTATATGTCCTTATTTTGCAGTGCTATATTTTGCATAGTTTGGAGGTTCTTTGAGCTGCAATATTGGAAGCTTCATTCCATAATTTGCTTCTCTTTATGCTTCTTCCAGCAGCCAGCTAACACTAGGAACTAGCATGTTAACACAAACTAAGCCCCTCCTCCTCCAGGGCTCTGCTCAGTTCAAGGTTCTTGGATTCAGCTTAAGCACAGCTCTCCTGTTGCTATGTGCACCCAGCCTCAGGACAAGAATACCTAACTTGGCTTCTTGCTACTCAGGTCCCAGACCATACATGTTATTTGGAGGAAGCATTGTTGGAGATCTCCTTTAATTATGAGATGAGTGATAACTCAAAGAATGTGCATTATGAAGAATATGCTTTTCTGTATTGAGAAGGTCCCTCCATCCTAGTCAACTTTATTTTGAAAGCAGAATTCTTTTGCTCTTCAAAAGGCTCCAATTCCACTTCAACCATAATCCCTGTAAAAACACTGCTTAGTGAATAAAATATGGTCAAATCTAATGAGTATATTGTAGTTCTTATCTTTCCTAACCTCTCGGCAATATTCATTAAGTTATCAATCCTCCCTTTTTTGAACATGCATTTTTTGAATTCTAATATACTGTACTCCTGTAAGTTTTCTTCTTTTTTTTTTTTTCTTTTTTTTTTTTTTTTTGGAATCCTCTTTGCAGTCTCTTACCTCTTTTGATTGTTAAATAATGAAAAGCCTTAGGGTGTTGCTCCAAATCCCTTCTTTTCTCAATATACTTCTCCTCCTGTATGAAATAATTTATTACCATGTCTTTAAAAGTACAACTATGTATCAATGATTCCAGATATTTAATTCTACTTCATCTCTCTCCTCACATCAAACTTGTACATATAATAACTCAAAACATCTTTTTATATATGTTACCGGCAACTCAAATATATTATCTAACCTAAACTCTTAATCTTCTTGCCAAAGTATGTTCCTTTTTCAAGATTTGCCTATCTTAATAAATTATATTGCCATTTATTCTATAACTGAAATCAGATTTCTAGGAATCACCTTTTACATTCTCCCTTCCCCTATTCATACGTTGCACCTATCATCATCAAATCATGTCATTTCTAACTTCTAGGTATTTTTCTTGACTGTGCCCATTTATTTTCACCTCTAATGCCTATAATGCTGTATCTTCTTAATCTTACACTTACTCCCTCCTATGCAACTTCATCATGATTAGTAAGTACTATCTTTTGTAAATTATTCAATAGCTTCTTAGTGTACTTAGAATACAGGAAAAACCCTTTTCCTACTGTACAAAACCCTGAATAACATTTCCTTTAACTAGCTCTCTGGCGATACTTAATGCTTCCATCACCTTTATCATCATGCCTCATCCACACTGGCTTTAAGTAAACTTTTATATAATAATGCTGCATAACAAACCCCCAGGTATCCATGGCTAAAAACAACAGTAGTTATGTTTTATGCATGAGGCTCTATGTCAACCATAGCAGCACTGCTACAGGCTGTAGGGCGTCTTATCATTCTGCGACCCTTGCTAAAGGAGCAGTTTCTCTCTGGTGCATGGTGTTCTCACAATGTAATGTTAGAACACAGTCTTAAGGAAATTCATAATCCATCTTTAGTCTCTACTCAAAACTAACATGGTTTCAGTTTTAACTACATTCCATTGCCAAAAGAAAGTCAGATTCCAAGCCCAACATTAATAGACAGAGAAATCATACCAATTCCACAAGAAGGAGTGGGGATAGGACAGCCTGAAAATTTGATAAACAAAAATAAATAGATTAAAATTTTAATTTTTTAAAACCCGTACTTTTTTGTTCTGAGGCCTTGGCATGAGGTTTGAGTAGTTTTCATTGAATTCTTTAAATGAAAAATAATTAAAGAATTCTTTAAGACTACTTTTTGCTTAATATTAGGACTCCTTTCAGTTTTTTTTTTCTTCTCATTTACCCTCAGTCATTAAATGAAATAGAAATGACAACTGAGAATTCTGAGACAAGGTTCTATGTCAGTAGCAATAACCAGGAAGCATAAAATCATATTTAATTTGTAAAACTTCTTTTTGTGCTTACAAGTATTTTTGACACAGGTCTTACTCTGTTGCCCATGCTGGAGTGTAGTGGCACAATCTTGGCTCACTGCAACCTCTGCCTCCTGAGTTCAAGTGATTCTCATGCCTCAGTCTCCTGAGTAGCTGGGACTACAGATACACGCCACCACAACTGGCTAATTTTTGTATTTTTGGGTAGAGATAGGGTTTCAACATGTTGACCAGGCTGGTCTGAAACTCCTGCCCTCAAGTGATCCACCCTCCTTGGCCTCCCAAACTTCTGGGATTACAGGCATGAGCCACCATGCCTGGCCCTACAATTTATTTAGATAATAAAAGACTATTCTGTGAAATATACAAAGAAGTCTCATAAAGTCAAACAACCAAAAGAAGAAAGGAAATGACAGAGGAAGGAAGGAAATAAGAAAAAAGAGGAAATAAGAAGAAACAAAATAACATTTACCAGAATAATAAACTTGTTCACAAACAATTCACAAAAAGAAGCCTATGTTGCCAATAAGTGTATAAAATGACATATTATTCCATACTCATCATTTTGTAAAAATAGAAAAATACAGTAATAGGCTGGGCACAGTGGCTCACACTTGTAATTCCAGCGCTTTGGGAGCCTAAGGCGGGTGGATCATGAAGTCAGAAGTTCTAGACCAGCCTAGCCGACATGGTGAAACCCCATCTATACTAAAAATACAAAAAATTAGCTGGGCATAGTGGTGTGCACCTGTAATCCCAGCTACTCAGGAAGCTGAGGCAGGAGAATCACTTGAACCTGGAAGGCAGAGGTTGCAGTGAGCTGAGATCGCACCATTGCACCTAGCCTGGACAACAGGGTGAGACTCCATTTCAAAAAAAATTACAGCAATACCAAGCATTAGTAAAGGCATAGGCCCAAGATAATTTTTATACACTATTGAGTGTGTAAATTTTTCATCCAATACAATAAAATTTCCATGGGAAAAAAAAAAAAAAAAGCTCATATAAAAAGATACTCTTCTGCATTACAATAAATTTTCTGGAAAATTTCTTAACCACTTTATATACGATGTTGGCAAAGTTGCTTTTATAAAAAATATGATAGCAAGAAGAAATCTAATACAGCTGATTCCATCTTTCGTCTAACCTCACAAGCTAACTGCCTTTGTTTATTCCTTGGCATATGCCGAGCTAGCTGTGTGAGGAATTTCGTTTATAGTTTAACTTTAAAACAAAGGTGGTAACAGTGCCTTCCCAGAACTCATCTCCCTGGTTTGGGGCTGAACATGCTTTTGTAAAACTAACAGATTGGTCACAAGGTTAGAATTATGATCCAGGAGTCATGTAGCCACAGGTCATAAGATTTGTAACCTCCCCAGTTGCTCCTATAGAAAACATCGCTACTATAAAACCTAAGACTGGTGTTTGAGATGTTTTCAGAGCTTGCATTCTGATGCACCAGCTGGCACCACCCAGACCAATAACCCATACTAAGAAATTGACTCAATTGCCCTTGTGCTTCCCAAGCCAGGAATTGACTCAGTGCAAGAAGACAGCTTCAACTCCCTATAATTTCATCCTTGACCCAACCAATTAGCATTCCTCTATTCCTTAGCCCTTCTATCTACCAGCCTATCCTTGAAAAATCCAAGCATCTGCATTCCTGGGGAAGCAGATTTGAAAATTATCTCCTGTCCCCCTCACCTGTCTGACCCTGTGATGATTAAACTCTTTTTGCTGTAACACCTGCTGTTCTCTGTGTATTGGCTTTTCTGGGCAGTGAGCAAGATGAACCTGTTGGTCAATTACATTGGAGTTAAAAAAAACACCTGCATGATTTTTTTCAGGAAAAAAAAAAAGTGAATGGTTTTAGTTCTTATTTATAATTTCTCATTAATTTTTTTAAAAAGGCAAAATTTTCCCTTTATTTTTTGTTTTTCTTCATTTCTTTGCTTTATTTGCAATCATTCTTATTTTTATATATTAGGTATTCTTATCTTTATCCTTATATCTTTCCTATGACATTTTCTTAATTACACTACATTTAATAAGATAGCAAATACATTTGTGGATTTTATAAAATAATTTATATATTTTTAAGAATAATAAATCATGAGGGAAATAGAAGAAACATAGATATACATAGATATCATATATGTATACATAGATACACATAGATACATGTATATCATATACATAGATATACATACTATTTTCTCAAGTGTCCGTTCAGTAGAAGTCACATAACTTTGATTCTTAACAAAATCTCAAAGTACAACCATAAGGTCAATTTGGTAAGTGGCAGCTGCTCCATAAATCTTGCTGAATTTGCTGGTGAATGAATGAATAAATGTTCAACTTGTCAAGGTGCATAGCAGGAAGAGTTGTTCACTACAGCTCAATAGTTCAACTTTCTTATGTGATAAGTGTAAAGTAGAACTTGAATTTATTTTCAGTTTTTCCATAAGGATAACCAAGTGTAACCTCTACCTGAAAGTACTGTGTTACTACCTTTCATCGCCGCTAAATGCTTGGTTAGAAATCCTTTCACAACAATAGTGACAAGAGTATAGTATTTTGAAATGTGTCAATAAACTAAACTAGTCTGAGCCTATTTAAAATGTTAGTCTGCTTCCAGAAAGACATGATGACCTAAAATGTCATTCTTAATGAGATCAACTTTGTAAGAGACTATGCAATGTATCCGCTTCTCAAATTTTTACAAAGTCAATTTGCCTGTTAATGTTCATGTATGTTCAAGCTTTGCAGCATGGAATAAGAATAGTTTCTCATCTCTTATATCTTGCCTCCTGTCTAATCAAAGCATTTTCTAATTCAAATTGCATTAAGTGGTGCACATCAGATGAGTTCATCTAGTCATTGAATGAGAAAAGCATCCCACTGAGGGTTGAGCTGAGGAATCACTTAAAGCTTTTAACTATCAAGCTGTTTTAAACCTATTTATTTTCCATGACATCAATTATCATTTTCACAAGATTGGTTTCTCAATAGTTTCTTTTCCTGGTGAGGTGACATAAAAAGAAAAAAAAGTGATCTTCTTACTCAGTTACATAAATCTCAATACCAAACCCCCATCTCATTCCCAAACAATCATTCTATCTAAATTCACTCATAAGTAATATTGTAAAATAAAGTATTCTATTGTGCAAAAGAGGATGTTAGAAGTTTTGCTTGCTTTATACAAAAATTCTGGGGCTTTTATAGCTGTATATAAACAAAATAAATGTACCATATTGATGTAATAATTCATTGTTTGATCACCACTGTTCATCTGATGATTAGAAAACAAAACTTTTAGAATCTCCTTCTGCTTAATTCCTAGAAATTGGGCCATCTCTTAGTGGATATTTTTTTTCATACTGATTTGAATAGCATTTAAAAAACAGTGTAAAGCAATTGGCTATTTCTTTTGATTTATTAAAAAACAGAAATTACATTTAAGAAAAATTCAATCCAATTTAAAATTGGAATCTGAAGTTCACAAACATTGTGCCACAGTTTGTCCAGATATCCACAATTCAATGCCATGCACCGTATTCTAGAAACTTTTCAATTATATTTAAAATGAAATAAAGAAATTAGACTTTGGTTCTGGCCAAACTTACAATTCCTATCATTTTTTTTTTATGGCAAATCAACCCAACCAACCACAATAACCATAATAACATGTCTCAGGAATTTTTATTCATGTTATATGATATTTGTTTTCAAAAACTGGTTATTTTCTCTTGAGAATCTGGAATTTTGATAATGAAACTGTTAGCTTTTACAAACAACTAGGGCTGAGACATATAAATGCATAATGTTCAGTCATTCATCATGAAGACCCGAGAGGCTGAGAGTTATCTTTCCAGAACAATGAATAAAGCTGATTTTTGGAGAGAAACACAGACCAAAAAAAAAAAAAACTCTGTAACAAACCTGTACATGTACAGCAATGGACTACTGACACTAGGATTGCAACAGGTAAAGAGTTCAATAATCGCAAGGCACCGAGCAGCGAGGACACAGGAGGAATTCTCAAGCCTCAGATGTATTTTGTCCAGGGGTTCTGGGTAAGAGATTTTAAGGGGATTTTTGGAGGGCAAGGTATTGGAAAAGTTGGGGTCATCAATTGGTGGGGGTAAAAAGGATGATATCATCAGGATGTGGTAACCACATTCCTCCATGAGTCAGCTTTTTACTGGGCCCTCCGAACTAGGTGGTGTCTGTTGGTATGCAGAACCTAAAGCAAAAGCTCAAATAGAAGCTTATCATCTCACAATATCTTAGATTTTATCTGTAGAACAGAAAAATAGCAAAGAGTCTTGTGACAAAGGCCATGTTACCGTTATCCTGCAGTAGTAAGTAGCAACCAGCTGCAAAGAAGTGGACCAAAGGGCAAGATGGCTTCATTGATTGCTGCTGTATGCCTATTTGGTTTTTTTTTTTTTTTTTCTTAATTGATTTTGTAAAATTTTCATTGAAACAGTTTAGGATCACTGGTTAAAATGCAAACAATATCTGTGTGCTCGTGTGTGTGCGTGTGTGCATGTGTGTGAGATTCATTGACAGACTGATTGACTATTTGCATATGATAAATTCCAAAGACTCAATAAGAAAGCAAAGTTGTGGCCGGTACGGTGACTCACACCTGTAATCCCAGCACTTTGGGAAACCAAGGCGGGCGGATTACTTGAGGTCAGGAGTTTGAGATCATCCTGACCAAAATGGAGAAACCCCATCTCTACTAAAAATACAAAATTAGCCCTGTGAGGCAGCACATGCCTGTAATCCCAGCTACTTGGGAGGCTGAGGCAGGAGAATCACTTGAATCCAGGAGGCGGAGGTTGCAGTGAGCCAAGACTGAAAGATTGCACTCCAGCCTGGGCAACAAGAGTGAAACTCTGTCTCAACCAAAAAAAAAAAAAAAAAAGCAAAGTTGCTATCTTCAAGGAAATTACAGATAAAAAGGAGAAATAGATAATACATATATTATTACATCATATTATGATGGGGGCATTTATAACTGAGTTTATAACAATGTGTAAGAGGCATATAACTTACTGATTCACATTGGGAAGTGGTAAGAGAAATCTGGATCAAGAAGACCAACTTTAAAGATACAGAAAATTGAGTAACCAACTTAAAATAAGGAATTTGTATATAGTTTATTTAGTGTGATGTGACCATATTCAATATTCCCATCTGGAGACCCAGCTAGTTGTTCATCAATTTCTCATCACTAAAACAAACAAACAAACAAACAAAAGAACAACCCTAGAAAGACTATTCTTTCTCTATTGTCTTAGCAACTTTGTTGAAAATCATTTGAGCCTATATTTGAAGATTTATTTCTGGGCGCTCTCCTTAATTCCATTGGTCTATGTGTTAGTCTTTCATGCCAGTACCATACTGTTTTCAATATGGTGGCTTACTTTTGAAATAAAGAAGTGTCAAATCTCCATCTTTGTTCTGTTTTTAAAACATAGTTTTACTATTGATGTCGCTTGAGATTCCATATGAATTTTAGGATAAGTTTTTCTATTTCTGCAAAAGCAAATGGTGGTGGGAAAATTAAATATCCACATGCAAAAGAATGACGTTGGACTTTTCCTAACATGATACAAAAAATTAACTTAAAAATAGTTTCATAATCTAAATATTAAGGGAGGAGACCACCCCTCATATTTTCTTATGCCCAATTTCTGCCTCCAAAGAAAGAAAAAGTAAAAACTAAATGGCAGAAATGAAATCCACAAGCAGGCAGCCCAGCACCACACTCTGGGCCTGGTAATTAAAGATCAACCCCTAACCTAATCAGTTATTTTATCTATAGATTACAGACATTTACAGAAAAGCACTGTGAAAATCTCTATCCTGTTTTGTTCCAATTTAATTAACGGTGCATGCAGCCCTCAGTCACGTACCCCTGCTTGCTCAATTGATCACGACCCTCTCACATGCACCCCCTTAGAGTTGTGAGCCCTTAAGAGGGACAAGAATTGCTCACACAGGGAGCTCGGCTCTTGAGACAGGAGTCTTGCTGATGCCCCCGGTTGAATAAACCCCTTCCTTCTTTAACTCCGTGTCTGAGGAGCTTTGTTTGTGGCTCGTCCTGCTACATTTCTTGATTCCCTGACTGGAAAGCAAAGTGACTGGTGGATAGTCAAGGTAGCTCCATAGGCGGCTTAAGCCTGCCCTGTGGAACATCCCTGCAGGGGATTCCAACCAGCCTGAGCGTCATGGGTCTTGACAGTGCTCCCGGGTGGGCATTTGCCCTGGTGGGACGCCTCGCCACAGCAGCGTGTGGCAGGCCCCCATGGAGGATCAACACAGTGGCTGAACACCGGGAAGGAAAGGGCACTTGGAGTCTGGACATCTAAAACTTGGTAAGGCTAGTCTTTGAAACTTGCCCACTCCATTTCAGTGGAAGCGTGGCCTGATCACCTATGGCATGCCTGTACCGGCACTTTGGTTTTGGTTTTGACTTAGTATGAATTGCTTGACAGGATTGATCTTGGGAACTTGCCTACTCCATTTAAGTGGAAATGTGACCTGATCACCCATGGTGTGCCTGTACCGACACTTTGGTTTTGCTTTTGACTTGACTTGGATTGCTTGATACTTTGGTTTTGGTTTTGACCTGGTTTGGATTTCTGGATACTCTGATTTTGGTTTTGATTTTGGTTTGGTGCAAACCACAAAAGTGTGCACCCTTTTTACCCATTCTTTGTTTTATGGTGTGTGTGTGGTGTGAGCGTGGTGTTTTGTCTTGAAGAAGCATAGTTCAGTTACAGATAAGCCCAACCTACTAGGAACAATGTTGAAAAATTTCAAAAAATAATTTAAAGGAGACTATGGAGTACTATGATGCTAGGAAAACTTAAAACTTCATGTAAGATAGACTGGCGAGCATTAGAGGTAGGTTGGCCATTAGAAGGAAGCCTGGACGGGTCCCTTGTTTCAAAGGTATGGCAAAAAGTAACCTGTAAACCAGGGAACCCAGACCAGTTCCCGTACATAGACACTTGGTTACAGCTGGTTTTAGACTCCCTGCGCCCAACACACAATGATTGAGAGAACAGCAGCATAAGCGGCTGGCAGAGGTAAGGAAAGACCAGCAGAGAGACAGAAAAGAAAGAGACAGAGAGGAACAGAGGCAAAGAGAGAGAGGAGGAGACAGACAAAGAGGGAGTCAAGGAGAGAGAGAAAAAGAAAGAGGGAGGCAGAGAGAGAAGAAGAGACAGAGGCAAAAGGAAAGTCAAAGAGAGACAGACAAAGTCAAAGAGAGAAAAAAAGAGAGAAAGAGAGAGATATACAAGTAGTTAAAAAAAAGTGTACCCTATTCCTTTAAAAGCCAAGGTAAATTTAAAACCTATAATTGATAATTGAAGGTATTCTCCACAACCTTATAACACTCCAATACCACTTTGTTGTCAGTGTAAACAATGGCATATCCTGAAAGCACTGAGGCCTTCCTATCAAAAATCTTTAACCTAGTAACCTGCAGATGGCCCCAATGCATTCAATCTGTAGCGGCAACTGCTTTGCTAACAACAACAACAACAACAAACAAAGTAAAAAAAATAACTTTCAGAGGAAACTTCATTGTGAGCACACCTCACCAGTTCAGAAGTATCCTAAGGAAAAAAAAAAGGGGGCAAAATTTATATGAAAAGAGTATATACGTAAATTCTTGTCCTAAAATAAATTAACTGGTTGTTTAAAGAAAGAAATATTAGTAATAAGTCAGAAACTTAAGTCATGTCGAAGAATTATCTGAGAAAGTCATGAAAGAGAAAAATGTTATAAAAAAATTTATGCAAAAAAAGTTGTATAATTTGAAAGTAACTAGGCCTCCTGAATATGAAACTATTAAAAAAAAATTTATGTGCTGTGCAAGGTGTATAAGTAAAATATACCCTTGGTAAAAGGATTATAATGAGGCATAAGAATGTACATTTTTACCTACATTAAAAAGTTAAAAAAACTAGTATTTTGAAGGTTTAAGCAAGTTTTAAAATGTTAATTGTAAGGAAAATTCTGTGTGCAAACATATTAGCTAAAGTTAAAGAAGTATCATCCAATTTTTCTGTGAACTGGACATTAAAGTAAAAGCAGGTTTTTCTTAAAAGTAATAACAGGTTTTTCTTAAAGTACCAACCTGCTCTTTAGCAAAAATTATAAAAAAATTAAAAAGAGTCTATAAAATCTTACCTTATGGTCAAACATTAAAAATTAGATAAATATGTCCACAAGATTTTATTAAAATTAGGTTTAACATTAATAACACACTAATATAAAGATAAAATTTAGCTTATCTGGTATAAAAATCATATGAGAAGCATTATTAAATGTAAAACAGTATTTGGTTTTCTTTGGTTTAAAAACTGATAAAAATAGGTGCTAAAGGAAATTTCTCAGTAAAAACGCACTAAGGACTATAAAGTTCACTGCCAAGGTCCCCACATTTAAAACAAAAGGTCAATTTCTTAAAAATAATATACTTGGTTTATCTTCCACTTTCCTTTCTCTCAAAAACTAAGTCTTTTAGCACATGTACCACCCCTAGAATTTCTGGTAAACCAACACCAGCCTGAAGATCACATTCTCATCAAAGGGTGGAAAGAAGAAAAACTCAAGCCAGCCTGGGAAGGACCCTACCTTGTGCTGCTAACCACCAAGACTGTTGTTAGCACAGAAAAAAAAAAAAAGAAAAGAAAAGAAAAGAAAAGAAAAGGATAGACTCATCACACCCGAGTCAAGAAAGCACCACCCTCTCCAGAGTTGTGGGTCATAGTCCTAGGGGAAAACTCTAGCAAAGTAAAGCTAAGAGAAATTTAACTCTTTTCATCTATTCTATTACTCTTTCTTCTTTTCTCGTTCTATTGCTGACCATCTAGTTATTAACATAATCAAGTCAATTTTGCCTCAAATTATTGCATTTAATACTTGCCTTGTTATACCCTGTGGGGACTTGCCAACTCAAAGACAGCTCTCTACTTCAGAAAAGTACTTCTGTCACTCCTGACTCTCCTCAGACTGGGCATTAGTAAACTAGGACCATTTAATCTGGGGAGATTTCACTAAAGACCCCAGTGCCAACCAGGAGTCTTGCCCCCCAGTGTAGAGCTTTCATGCCATAGTTGATCCAATGTTCTGTGGACCACTAAAGAGCAAGGATGGACTGCCCCAACTGGTTTTTGTAATTTCCTAAAACCATATATTCATTTTACTAGAGGATCATAGAAGTTAAAGACTTAAAACAAACTTTAGCAATTAAGACAGGATATCAAGATGCAAATGCCTTGTTAAAATGGGTCCAATATTCCATCTGCATATTAAACAAAAGGAATAGTTATGCTTGGGCACATGGCAAGCCAGAGGCCCAGACTGTCCCCTTTCCACTAAGGTGGTCCTCTAGTCAACCAGGTGTGGGCTGCGCGGTAGCTCCTTCCCAGGATTCTACAGCCTGGAGTAATAAGTTGTGCCAAGCTATCTTTGCTATATCCCAAAATCCAGTACCCTGCAGGTCAGCCCCTTAGGGCCATCCAGCTTCTGTGTCCCAACACTAAATTCACTTTGTGTCTCTCATGACAAGGAGGAAACTTGGTGTTCCTTGGAGACCTGAAAGGAATTTCATCAACCAGAAGGAAAAAAAAAAAAAAAAAAAAGACATCGTAAAGCGAGAGAAGCCCCTTATGGGTCTTTCAACTCTCATGTATATTTAGATGCAATTGGCATCCCATGGGGAATACCAGATCAATTTAAAGCTTGAAATCAAATAGCTGCAGAATTTGAGTCAATATTTTGGTGAGTGACAGTTAATAAAAATGTAGATTAGATAAACTACATCTATTACAACCAACAACAATGATCTTTTCATGAGTTAAAAGAAAAACTCATGTCGGCCCCAGCCCTGAGGCTACGTGACTTGACAAAACTCTTTACACTCGATGTGTCAGAAAGACAAAAAATGGCAGTCGAAGTTTTAACCCAGACTGTGGGGCCCTGGCCAAGGCCAGTGACCTATCTCTCAAAACAACTAGACAGGATTTCCAAAGGCTGGCCCCCAGGTCTAAGGGTCCTAGCAGCAACGACCCTGTTAGCACAAGAAGCAGATACACTAACGCTTAGGCAAAACCTGAATATAAAGGCCCACCATGCTGTGGCAATTTTAATGAGGACTGGTGGGGGCTCAGAAGTGATACGAGTAAAGTGTTAGCCAAAACAGAAGAAAAAGGGGTGCCCAAACAAGTCACCTTAAAATTTGATGCCTGTGCTGTTATTAATAGTAATAAGTTAGGATTAAGGTGTGGTTCTCTTAATTAGAAAAGAGGCTATATGGCAGAAAATAAGTACATCTGTCATAAATTAGGACTGTGTGGAAATAAATGTAAATACTGGTCTTGTGCCATTTAGGCCACTTGGATAAACAAACAAACAAACGGAAATAATGAAAAGGATCCAGTCCACCTTCAGAAAGGAAAAAATGGTCCTTCCTGTACTAAGGGACAGTGTAACCCCTTAGAGCTAGTAATAACCAATCCCCTTGATCCTAGCTGGAAAAAAGAGGAGCATGCGACCTTAGGAATCAATGGGGCCAGACTGGATCCTCGAGTAAATATCTTGGTTCGAGGAGTTTACAAATACTCTCCTGAGCCAGTGTTTCAAACTTTCTATGATGAACTAAATGTGCCAGTACCAGAAATTCCAGGAAAAACAAGAAATTTGTTTTTGCAACTAGCCGAGCATATAACCCAGTCTCCCAATGTCACTTCATGGTATGTATGTGGAGGAACCATAATAGGAGATCAATGGCCTTAGGAAGCCCGAGAATTAGTACCTACAGACCCAGATCCTGATGAATTCCCGGCTCAAAATAATCACCCTAATAATTTCTAGGTCCTAAGAGCCTCAATTATTGGGCAACATTGCATAGCTAGAGAAGAAAAATAATTCACTCACCCCATAGGATGAATTAGTTATCTGAGACAGAAACTGTATAATGGTACCACAAAAACAGTCACTTGGTGGAGTTCAAATCACACAGAAACAAATCCATTTAGTAAATTCCCAAAGTTGCAAACCATGTGGACCCACCCAGAGTCCCACTGGGACTGGACAACCCCCACTGGATTATATTCGATATGTAGTTATAGAGTTTATGCCAAATTACCTGACCAGTGGGCAGGTAGTTGTGTTATTAGCACTATTAAACCATCTTTCTTCCTACTGCCCATAAAAGCAGGCAAACTCCTGGGCTTCCCTGTCTATGCTTCCCGTGAAAAGAGAAGCATGGCTATAGGAAATCGAAAAAAATCATAAATGGCCCCCTGAGAGAATCATACAATATTGTAGGCCTGCTACTTAGGCACAAGATGGCTCATGAGGATACCAGACCCCCATTTACATGATCAACCGAATCATATGGTTATAAGCTGTCTTAGAAATAATCACTAATAAAACCAGCAGAGCCTTGACTATTCTGGCCCAGTAAGAAACTCGGATGAGAAATGCTATCTATCAAAGTAGATTAGGTCTCGATTACTTGCTAGCAGCTGAAGGAGAGGTCTGTAGGAAATTTAAACTTACTATTTGATGCCTACGCTTAGATAATCAAGGGCAAGTAGTTGAAGACGTGGTTAAAGATATGACAAAACTGGCACATGTGCCCATGCAAGTGTGGCATAGAATTGATCCTGGGGCCATGTTTGGAAAATGGTTCCCACCACTAGGAGGATTTATAACTCTTATAATAAAAGTTATAATAGTAATAGGAACCTGCTTACTGCTCCCTTGTTTGCTATCTGTACTTCAAATGATAAAAAGCTTCATCACTACCTTAATACACCAAAATGCTTCAGCGCAAGTGTCCTATATGAATCACTATCGATCTGACTTACAAGAAGACATAGGTAGTAAAAATGAAAGTGAGAACTCCCACTATTGAGTGAGAGTCTCAAAGAGGGGGAATAAGGGAGACCACCCCTCATATTGTCTTATGCCTAATTTCTGCCTCCAAAGAAAGCAAAATAAAAACTAAAAGGCAGAAATGAAATCCACAAGCAGACAGCCCGGTGCCATACCCTGGGCCTGGTAGTTAAAGATCGACCACTGACCTAATTGGTTATCTATAGATTACACACATTGTATAGAAAAGCACCATGAAAATCTCTATCCTGTTTTGTTCCAATCTAATTACTGGTGCATGCAGCCCCCAGTCACGTACCCCTGCTTGCTCAATCGATCACGACCCTCTCACGTGCACCCCCTTAGAGTTGTGAGCCCTTAAAAGGGACAGGAATTGCTCACTCAGGGAGCTCAGCTCTTGAGACAGGAGTGTTGCCGATGTCCCCCGCTGAATAAACTCGTTGTCTGAGGAGTTTTTTCTGCGGCTCGTCCTGCTACAATATGAGACCTAATAGTATAAAACTCTAGAAGAAATCCTAAGACAAAAGATTCACAGAATTATATTTAATATTGGTTTTTTGGATATAGCACTAAAAGCATAAACAACAAAGGAAAAAATAGGTAAGTTGGATGTTATCAAAATTTATAATTTTTATGCATCAAAGACGATTATCAAGAATGAAAAATGCAACTCACAAAATGGAAGAAAAATATAGTTTAAATCACGTATCTCATAAGGGATTAATAAGTAGTATATATATTTTAAAAACTTCTACTATTCAACATCAGAAAATAACCAACCAATGCTTTAAAAATGGGCAAAAGGCTTGAATAGACTTTTTTCAAAGACAATATTCACAAGTGACCAATAAGGACATTAAAAGATATTCAACATTACTATTTATTAGTAAAATATGAAACAAAACCATAATGAGGTACCACTTTGCATCCATTAACATGGCTATTAAAAAACACACACACACACACAGTTAAAAAATAACAACTGTTTTGGAATATGTGGAAAAATTAAACTTCGTACACATTGCTAGTGAGGAGGTAAAATGATGCAGTCACTATGGAAAACAGTAAAGCTTTCCTCAAAATACTAAACATAGACTTACCATATAACCAGCAATTTCACTTCTGGGCATATACTCCAAAGAATTGAAAGCAAGGACTAAAACAGATATTTGTACACCAGTGTTCACGGCAGCATTATTTACAATAGCCAAAAGATACAAACAGCACAAATGTTCATCAATAGATAAAAAAGCAAAATGTGGTATATGTATAATAGAATATTATTCAGCCTTAAAATGAACTGATTTCTGATACGTACTGAAATATGGATAACACTTGATGGCATTATGCTAAGTCAACTAGGCAAGAGAGAAAAGTACAAATGTTGTATGACCCTATTTACATGAGATACCTGAAATATTAACAGTCATAGAAACAAAGTAAATTAGTAGTTACAAGGAAGGGGAATGGGGAGTTATTGCTTAATGAATATCAAGTTTCAGTTTGAAATGATAAAAAATTCTGTAGATAGGTAATGGCAATGGTTGATGCAATGAAGATACAACACTGTGAATGTTCTTAATGCTACTGAACTGTATGCTTAAAAAAAAAGTCAAAATGGTGAATTTTCTGTTATATATATTTTACAATAATAAAAACAATTTTAAAGAACTACCTGATTTAAGGTAGTCTCTTTCCAAGTTCCTAGAATTGAGAAATTTTGTCATTTTCCAAGTCCCCTCTCTTAAAAACATTTGTTAAACTCATAGCAATTATGTTACAATACTAAGCCCTATTTGCAATATACATGTAAGTGATTTACAAAAGAAAAAAAAAAGGTAGTATGAGGAAATAGGTGGTATTCTCTCGGGTGTGGGTTAAATTTTCTTATCTCCAAAGGACTATAAATCATTCTGCTATAAAGACACATGCACACGTATGTTCATTGCGGCACTATTCACAATAGCAAAGACTTGCAGTCAACCCAAATGTCCATCAGTGACACACTGGATTAAGAAAATGTGGCACATATACACCATGGAATACTATGCAGCCATAAAAAAGGATGAGTTTGTGTCCTTTGTAGGGACATGGATGCAGCTGGAAACCATCATTCTCAGCAAACTATCGCAAGAACAGAAAACCAAACACCGCATGTTCTCACTCATAGGTGGGAACTGAACAATGAGATCACTTGGACTCGGGAAGGGGAACATCACACACCGGGGCCTATCACGGGGAGGGGGGGGGAGGGATTGCATTGGGAGTTATACCTGATGTAAATAACGAGTTGATGGGTGCTGACGAGTTGATGGGTGCAGCACACCAACATGGCACAAGTATACATATGTAACAAACCTGCACGTTATGCATATGTACCCTAGAACTTAAAGTATAATAATAATAATAAAAATGTTCTTATCTCTCCCTAGAAAAGTAAAAGTGGTCTTTAAGGGCTGCCCTCACTACATTACTACAAAAAATAAATAAACAACTCTTGGGCAGGTGCATAGATATCTTGCAAATTAAAAGAAAACACATTTTTAGGACTTTCACAGACTTTTTTCCAGTAGTAAATATGAAGAGTATTATTCAGGACTACTTATACTTGACAAAGAAGTTTTTACTTGAAAGTCTGATCTTTAAACGCAAAGAAAAAAATTCTTGACAAAGTTTCACTACTATTCAAAATGTACTTGAATATAAAAACATATGCCAGTATTCCATGATTTTGCTGAATGAATATATAATAGTACTGAAAGAGAAGAAAATATGTTTGAATTACACCACCTCACAAAGTAATGTCCCAAAGGAGAGTGAAATAATTTGTAGCAAAATGTGTTGTGGCTAGCTTAAAATAATTTTACATTATAGAAATATATGAAAGGCATAAGTTTAAATAGCAATCTTTAAAAGTCCAATTCATAATAGTGATCAATACATAAAATTTATAGCAAACTTAATATGTTAGTACAAGGAAATCAAGATGATACCTAGCATCTGGAATAAGAAATGTATAAAGATTATATAATTTTAATTATAGAATGCATGACTTATGTTCCATTATCCAGTCTTTTCTACTTCTATGTGGTGCTTTCAGTTTAGCCTCACTGGATTTCTTTTAATATGTTTAACTTATTTTCTCCAATGTGTTGTAAAGAAGTAAATCAAGATTCTTCATGTTTGTATGTTTTACAGAGAAAAAAAAGTAATGTAACATTTTTTTCTAAAAAAATTTTCCAAATATGAATGTATTAATTATAATTTCATGACTATTGTCTATTTTTAAGAAATTAAATATATGTGCTGCAAAGATTCCTTTCATCACTTAAGTTGAGTCAACATTGTATTAGGGGAGTTGTTTATTCAGGCTTGTATATTTTCAAGTGATGTGTCTGTCATTGTTTCAGTGTTTTGAATGTAAAATATGTTGTTTGTTCTTACGGCTACTATTTTTTTTCTGTGGAAATTTTAATGCTTATCTCTGGAAAAATAGTTCTAAATTGGTTGACTAAAACATAAAATTAACCTAAAACATTGAAATCTGATTTTATTTATTATATAATGTGAATCTATCTATCTCTATATATAGACAAGACAAACTGCAAATATGACAGTTTGCACAAGCAGTGAAATGGAAGTATGATGATGCATATTTGACATCTGAATCAGTGATCTAATGCTTTCCATTATGTAGTATCATCAAACAGTGTTATTTAGCTACTGATTGAATCTCATTATATTAAAAAGAAGTACAGTAACCACTATGAAAAACCAATAGCAATGCTCCAGACCAAGCACTTTGTGAAATTTATAAATATTATCCACAAAATCAAAAAAGCTCAAACCACAAAGACATAATTAAAAGTTGTAATATTTATTTTAAAAAGGGGTGATTTACCTTTTTATTGGGAGTTGTATAAATCAAGTCACAATGTAGATTATAAATATGCTCCCAAATAAAACAGAAGCAATATCATATTTATTTCATTAAACAAAACATATTAATGGATTTTACTGTGAAGGATAATAGCATGACTTTAGTGCATGAAGATTAATACTCTTTTTACAACAAGTTGAAAATCTCGAATTTATGTAGAAATTAACATCTGGCCTAGATTTATTATGGATTCAAGACAGATTATTTTGCCAAATTAAAAATTATGAGTTTTAATGATGACTAGAGAAGTAATACTTGCATGCAAATCCATCTAACATTCAGTCAAAGAGAACATTTGAGATTTAAAAAGCTATGCAGTTTTGATTCAATACTGAAGTAAATTTTAGAAACTTTAGTATGAACAAAATTCCTCACATAACTTTCCAGCAATCAATGAGAAGAATCGGCAGGAACTGCAGATTAAGTATTTCCATTCCAAATTGGAGTGAATGTCAAGACCAACTTGAAAAAAAAAAAAGGTTATGATTTTGTATTTGTTTATTTTCTTGTTTTTAATTTGGGCTGTGTGAAAATATGCTTCGATGATAAGGAGAATGTCAGAAAAGATTACTTCTATAATTATAACAGCTTTAACAAAGGAATGCCATGGAAAATTTCTAATATCCTTAATAGTCATGAATTCACAGGCATAACATCATCATATTTTATATACAGAATGATCACTTAAAAAATATTTAGGATAAGATAATAGGATCATTACGACAATAATTGCATTTATATTGTGAAATATTCAATTCTTTCAGAAAAATGTCAGAAAACACATGGGTACCTTTTGAAGAATAGAAAGACCATTCTTTCACTCAATATCAAAGTTAAAAAGTGATAAAATGACTCTGAAGACTTCACAATTTCATTTCTCCCAAGGCCTAAAGATTCCACTGTTCCATCTTCTAGTTCTTTCATTCTTGCTTAGGACATGTATACTCTTGCTTAGTTTTGTAAAAACTGCAGTGAAAGCCAACTGTTATACTTTTTATTGTTATTTTATCATTTTAAAGCATTTTTATTGTTCATAGATTCCTTGCATATAATCTTAACCTTTGAATAAGCAGTTATATTTGTTTTATTATCTTTATCTAATTATATAATTATATGAAGTCATTGTGTATTTTCTTTTTTTTTTTTTTGGTTTTGGTTCGGTTTGGTTGTTTTTGCAACTCGTTGCATTTTTGCTCTCTGTGAATAGATATTTTGACTACAACTTTGTTGTTTTCCTTAAAAACTGATTTAAGTGTTTTTCATGACCTTTAGTAGAACTGGGTTCCTTTGAGATGACATGTGCCAAGCACCTGAATGTACCATGAAAGATTTCCAATTTCTAATTTTTGACTTCTTGACTTCATATAAGTAGTGAATTTTGGCTGCAAAGCTGCATTATAAGAAATGTATGGATACAAATTCTCAGTTATGTTTTTCACATGTCTGTTTATTACACTTCTTCATATTTAACATTCCAACTGATAGCAAGTTACGAAGGAATTAATATTCCATGTCATACCTAAGGAGTATATTTCACATTCCCACTTATATTCAGAGTTCTGGCTTCGGCTTTGAGGGGTTCCTTTGATACCCCACTGAGGGTGGTCTGTGCTTGGGCCTTGTCCTTTCTCTGTGGTGCTTTAAATAATTAATTCCAAGTTCACAGGGTCTGGGAGACCTCAGATGAAACCTGGTGGCATGAAAACACTTTGATTCCCTGACTCACTTCTCCACTCAGGTCTCTAACCTGAAATCATCTGACATTATTATCATATAACTAATGACTTTAAGGCAATATATTGTACATTTTATCCAGAACTATCAGTTTTTTCAGTACAGGGTTCAATCCAAGTGCTATCCAGTCATATTAGCAGAAGTAGCTGTTCAGATTTTTTTTTTTTTTTTTGTCTAAGACTGGTAATGTTTAAAATGATATAATCAATGTGAATTTTATTATTCTCTACCAGCAAATTATTTTCTTTATTCGTTATGGAATTTAAGACTATTATTATTAGTGAGCACAATTACCACCATATTGAAACACTAACATAAAAACTGACAAAATATTCTCCAAAGATAATGGAATCCAAGAGTATACAAGGAAATCATATATCAGCCTGCCATGTGAAAACATGAAAACATCTAGCCTTGGCATGTATGTACTATGCCTCTGAGTTTAGTGTGAGATTTAATCTCAGTCTATAGGACGGACTAAATCCTTGATGCACATTTTATTCCCCAAACCAAGTAATTTCTTCTATTCATAGACAATCATAATCCTTTTATAGTAATTTTTAATTTACAAGAGATAATAAAGAATAAGAAAAAACTTTGTTGATTTAAAGTCCAAGCCATTGATCATGGAGCAAATCATAGAAGCTTAGGTAGAAGGCTACAGATATTGTCATTTCTCACAGTATTATAATAAAATAATATTTTTAAAGGATATATTATGTTTTACTCTCATTGTTAATATTTTTGAGTGTTTAATGATGTAATTTATATTTGTGAAGCACTGATGATCCTGAAAATTTGAAAACCTTCCTCTAAAAAATATGTACATTCCTTTTCTGGATGGGTGATTCATGATGTAAGCAAATGCCCATCTGTTTATGTGTTCAGTCTTACACTCTACTGATTTTTGATCCATTAATTTAATTTTTAAATTAAATTCAACTTTCCCTATTCATCCATGTGAAATACATAATAACTTGTATTTGTCTATATAGTGGAAAATGTGTATCTCAGGTATTTAAAATCAGGATTAACTAAATGTATCAGGAGCCTTCATAACTTATCACAGAACATGGTACTTCATCAATAGTGTTTTCTTTTTTTTTTTTTTTTTTTTTTTTTGAGACGGAGTCTCGCTCTGTCGCCCAGGCTGGAGTGCAGTGGCCGGATCTCAGCTCACTGCAAGCTCCGCCTCCCGGGTTTACGCCATTCTCCTGCCTCAGCCTCCCGAGTAGCTGGGACTACAGGCGCCCGCCACCTCACCCAGCTAGTTTTTTGTATTTTTTTTAGTAGAGACGGGGTTTCACCGTGTTAGGCAGGATGGTCTCGATCTCCTGACCTCGTGATCCACCCGTCTCGGCCTCCCAAAGTGCTGGGATTACAGGCTTGAGCCACCGCACCCAGCCATCAATAGTGTTTTCTTAAAAGTCTTTGACTTCTAGGAAGCTGACTAGTTCAGGGGTTTATTAGTCTGCTGATAATGTCAGAACAATTTTTCACATTCACTTAGAGTGGAAGCTATTCAGAAAAGATGCTTGCTGGGATTTGAACATAATGGCTTTTTCTAATTCACTCCCACACTTGCCACCCACATATTTTCTTTGTATTATTTCACAGGCAAAATTAGATCCACAGTCAAGAGTTTATAATTAAACTGACATTGTTATTGTGTTTATAGTATATCCACAACAAAGATCAAAGATTAACTAAAGGTCAAGGCACAATGTGTTAGAAAACCAGCAAACACACACAGACACATGCTAAACTAGCAATTAAGGTTAGCAGCATATAATAAGTGGAAACATTCCTTCTTGGTGATGGGAGAATCTACTCTAACCAAATGTGAAAATGAAAGGTAATGGTGACAGAAATTAATTTTGTTCATATTATGAGCATTCATAGCAGACAGAGCACCAGGCAAGATCATAGAGTGGAAAAAATTGAAAGCACAAAAGACTTAATAAGACCATCAGGTTCATCTTACACTCAGTAAAAGCTTGCTTAGCGTAAGAATGATGAATGGTTCTTAGTCTTCTCTAGTTTGAAATATTTTGAAAAGCAGGACATTTGTTCTTTCTATTTCAATTCAGTATAGTCCCAGGCTAACACAAACATGCCCAATGTGTGTACCTGGAGATCCACAAAAATTTGTTCATTAAACATAGTCAATTCTGCCTTTTCTGTTCTTTTGGATAGCTTTTCCCACTGTCAAAATGGTCTCAATGTAGTTTCTAGAGTATTTTCTCCAATTCTTCTAGGTCATAACAAAAGCCATGAAGCATTTCCTCATCTCTATAATTTTTATTTTTATTTTGCTTTTTAGAAAATTTTATACTTTTTAATTTTGAATTAATACTAGACTTACAAAAAGGTTGCAAAAGTAGTAAAGATACCTCCCTTATATCTTTCTTCCATTTTCTCCCATGTTAATGTCTTAACCACAGCACAATTGTCAAAAGTAGAAAATTAATATTGTTACAATATTATTTTTAAAACTACAGAGTTTATTCAAATGCTGTCAGGTTTTCCACTATTGTCCTCATGTTGAATACTTGAACCTAGTTATGTGAGACTGGATTTTCTGAAAGTTAAGTACAGCTAGAGAAATTTATCTGGGAGTCATAAACATATAGAGTAATTAAAGCCATGATTTTGGAGGAGATCACCTAGAAAGTGAATGCAAATAGAAAATGAGTTACCAAAGTACTGATCACTAAAGTCAGCTATCATTTAGAAATTGGCAAGAGGAGACTTTATCAAATAGACTGAATGGGTCTATCTGGTGAATTTTGAAGTAAACCAAGTAGTTAGCATGTCACTGCAGATGAATGAATGAAAAAAGGTGTGTGTGTGTGTGTATGTGTGTGTGTGTATCAGGTACAGAGAAAAACACTGATGATTCAAGAAAAAAATACATATTTACTAATTGTGAGAAAGAGTCCTTGAGTAAAAAATATGGCGTTTGATTTTGTGTTTACACAGCATAGCTGAGGACGGTGGCTCACGTCTGTAAACCCAGCATTTTAGGAGGCTGAGGTGAGTGGATCATTTTGAGATCAGGAGTTTGAGACCAGCCTGTCCAACATGGTGAAACGCTGCCTCTACTAAAAATACAAAAATTAGCCAAGCCCACATGGTGGGTGCCTGTAGTACCAGCTACTTGGGAGGCTGAGGCAGGAGAATCACTTGAACCCAGGAGGCAGAGGTTGCAGTGAGCCGAGATCATGCCACTTCACTCCAGCCTGGGTGACAGAGTGAGATTCTGTCTTTTAAAAAAAAAAAAAAAAAAAAAGATGGAGTGTTTTCAATCATTTCACTAGGAGAAAAATCTATGTTTATGGGTACAAACCTAGGTAGGATGGTGGGTAATAGAGAAATGTGTAGAAATTTTCTTCTTTTTAGTTTTTATTTTACCCAGTGAAATAAAAGCAAAATTACCACATGAGAGTGAGGACTTGGGAAATGGGTCCAAAATAAGAGCCACATAACATAAGCAGTTTTAAGGATCAGAGGCTCAACACATCGATGATCATTTCTTACCAACCAGTTATCCAGATATTCCTCTTTAAGCTAACCTATTGGGTGGATCTCTTTAAATGGTCCTTAGATTCATCCCCTGTCCAAAATGTGGCTTCATAGACTATATCGCGGAGCTTTGTCCGGGCTGCAGGAAAGATCAAAAGGGAAAGCCTGGACAAGAAACACAAGTTCTTAATCAACAGGTGACTTATCATCTGTACTCACATTTCATTATCTAGAACAGGTCACTTTTCTCCACCTAACTGTGACACAGCCAATAGATATAGTTCAGTTCTATAACCAGGAGGAAGAAATGACTTTCGTAAGTACACGGCTCATTTCTGCTACAGTAGGGTTCAAAGGAGAGAAAGGGATGCAGCACGTTAATTTAAGTCATTAGGAAAATAGAAATTATTAGCTATAGGGAAGTTGCTGAGTAGTACAAAAGTCTCTGTTGAGGTTGGTAGTTTTAGAGTGGGAGCATTTAATGTGGTTTGATATTAGCTCTTAAAGTTGTGATCGTGGTTTTAAAGTTAGAGTCGTCAGTAATATGGCTACTATGGTAATGTTTCTGCCTGTGGGAAACAGGAAGTGAGTTGGATTTAGAGTTGAAGTTAGAATTTTGCCTGGAAGTCTCAAGAGAGAGAAGCAAGAGAGTTGAGGGAATAGCAAATGAGTAATTATAAAATAAATTATAACATCCAAAACCAATAGGGAAGAATATAAGGACAAAATCTCAGTGACTTTGAAAAATTTGTAGGGTCAACAGATTTATGGTCCCAGAGATATTTAAAGCAAAACAAAAAAACAAAAATTATTGCAGTCAGGGACCAGAGGGAATGAGGTAGAAACACAGAATCTGTGCGTTAGTGAAGTGCTTGTAATGGATATGACAATGAGAGGTGAGTTAAAGGAGAAGAGCATCAGAGAGGAAGACACTGAAAGTGTTCTGTATGTGAATATCAAAATAATAATTAATTATGGCAGGAGAAATAGAGGGAATGGCAATGATTCAGGGGCTAAAATCTTCCAGTTTTGACAGGGAGGACATGGCGTCTGTGAATTGCCATATGATTTTCAGAGCAACTGAATGTTTTGTAGAGAGGGTTGTCTGAACGTGACACAGAAGGATGAGAATGACATTTCCTCCACGCAAAGTGGTATGTTTGAAAGGAAAAACAACCACCATTAGATGACTGCATGGAAAGGAGTCTTGGGGCACAGTGGTAATTTTGTTTAAAATAAGAGGATAAATCAACACTGCAAATAAGGAGTTTTATTGATGAAATAGTATGGATTTCAATGGATTTCACAAAGATTCTTGATTGTACAGAGGTGTGACATTGGGTCAGATAAGGCGATTTGCAGTTTTATTCCAGGATGAGAGTCTTGTTGATGAGGGATAACATTTAGGAAAGTAATTAATTTCAGCAGCTTTGAGCAGTTAGCTGTTATTTTATCTGTTTTCCCAGCTATCACTTGAGCACAGTCCCTTTGAATACTTGGGGGTTTAATCTCACAAAGACATAGACACACACACACACACACATATGCACAATCACAAAAGTAATATGACATGGTATGCAAATCATATGTAGCATAAACATTTTGAGAGGCCAGAATACAAAACAATAAAAATGTTGAATGCATTATAAAGGCCAAACTGTTTTAATAAACAAAGAGAAAAATTAGTTTATAGAAGCATTAAAGGTATTTTTGTGTTTGTTTTTGCCAGTGGTCTTAACCTGAAGGAAGAAAAATTGTTATCTAAATCAGTTGATTCCTTTTTCATAATTATAATAATTAGCAGTCAGAAATACTTGAGAATTCTCCTAGTGATATAAAACTTCAGAAACTATAATATTCATCTTATTAAATTTACTAACAAGTCTCTGAAGAGAAACAGCTATTGTTTTAATAAACGAAGGCCTAGTATCATATATAGGGAATGCACATCACAGATTTAATTAATGCTTATGCTAATTGGTCTTTACTAGTGGGATATTAAATATTGTATGATAATTATATAAAATATTAATAATAAAAATATAAATATATTTCATTAGATTATTAAGATTGAAATCATACAATACTTATAGAATGGTGTTGTAGGCTTTACTGATAGTAATCATAGCCAGTTCTTTGTCATTTTCAACTATAGTTGGTTGTGCTAAATGCTTGTTTTGAAATTGCAAATTTGTTCCAACTTGATTGACATAGTAGGAACTATTTGAGCAAAATGAAGTTTTTGCATTTTGCTTATGTGCAAACTTTTCCTGAGAAACATTAGGTGCACACATAAAACTGTACCCAGATTAATGAATCCAAGCAGGAATTACACAAATTGCATACACTTCAAATATCTGCTACCTACTTGCATTCGTGGTACAGGTTAAAACTTGCAATGGTCTGAATATTTGTGCCTGTCCAAACCTCATATATTAAAATCCTGATCCCCAAGGTAATCATATTAGAATTGAGGGCCCTTGGGAGGTGATTACTTCATGAGGGAAAGAGGCTTCAGGCTGAGATGACTAGCTTTATAAAAAAGGCCTCAGAAAAACCCTTATCCCCTTCCTTCCACCATGTGAGGACACCGCGATGAGGTACTATTTGTGAAACAGAAAGTGAGCTTTCACTAGATACTGAATCAGCTGAAACCTTA
Organism: Theropithecus gelada; assembly: GCF_003255815.1. NCBI lineage: Eukaryota > Metazoa > Chordata > Mammalia > Primates > Cercopithecidae > Theropithecus > Theropithecus gelada. Next base: position 31,704,323 of record NC_037672.1, read on the forward strand.
ATCTTGGACTTTCTAGACTCCAGAACTGTGATAAATACATTTTGGTTATTTATAAGCCACCTAGTTTATGGTATCTTGTTACAGCAGCCCGAAGGACTAAGACAGTCCTATTTCATATAATCCTCTTTCCACGCCCTACAAGTTGCTATTATTCTGACCCACACATCTGCAAGGAAACCTTAGATCTGGGTTTCAAGGTCAAATGCTATTATTCTTGTAGTATTTATATGTTTCTTAACCATAAAATTATATTATTATTTTTAGTAGTACCTACAATTTTTATTTTTTATCAGGTGTCACTGATGAAGTTTTTGATTGCCTGTTCTCCTAACCCCATTTCTTTACATAAGCCCTGTGGTTTGTATTGCATAATTTTACATAGTGTGGTAATTTTGAGGAAGAATTAACTATACTGGAAATTTCCACTTTTCAGCCTCCTTTCAGTAATTTGCGCAGTATTATGTCACACATTTTGGCTAATGGGCTATGGACAGAAGTAACGTGTAACTTCTAGGACAAAGTATAAGATCACAGGCACACAACCTTCCAATTGTCTCTGATCCTGCTTCATCAGTGTGGGAGGACTAGTGTTCCAGATGGTGCAGCTATAGGAGGGTGGAACCCCTGTCAACTAGATCATTGCATCTCTGCATGAAAGACACTTTCTTTTAAAAATATTTGAGAACATAATCATTTTTATATAAAAGAAAAATAAACATTTATAGTGTTAAACCACTGAGATCATGAAATTGTCTCCTACTGAAGCATAACATAGTATTTTGACTTGTATAGGAGGGAAATCCATAATCCATGAATTCGGGATGTAGAGTGTTTCATCATATATTAATATATGGATTTTTAATATTCATCTTTATTAATCTTACTTTGAATGCATACACTGTGCTCTGTTATGCAAAATGTTCTGAAGTTTTTACTAAATACATCATAGTAAATATTGTAACGTCTCATAACACCCTGCCCTCATACTGTCCAACTTCTTACCCTTAGAGCCATAGAACGAGAGTCAGGTCAACTGTCTAATGTGACTATTTCAATATCTCATACGTGAAGGATGAGAAGAAAATGATTTTACTTTGCTTATGAAGAAATAGAGGCAGCTGTCCCTCTTTTCTCCTGAAAGAGTCTACTCCTTACTCTGGCTCTTCAATAAATAAACAAAATCTCTTCAGGAGCAAGGTAGCCCTTTTGTTCTTCTTTTACTGCATGTAGATATCTCTAACTTTCTTGGCTTAATTGCTCCTTGAAATGAAAATACCAAGAAGGTTAGCCACTCCAGTCTTCTTGGCACTCGGGGCTAAGCAATTGTCCTCCTAGAGATAAGTGTTATTATTTTGGGAGGGTAAAAGCAATTAACTATACCAATGGCTACAGACAGAATTTTCATGCTTTGTAAGGAGTCTTAGGAGATAGATTCTAGCCATATCTATCAATGAAGCAAAGAAGATATCTTCCTTTTTGTAACCAGATAAAAAATCATCACGATTAATTTAAAATTAAACAAACTGAATTTTATACATGCTCTGACAAAGTTGACAAATTATGCTCTTATTGAGAAAGGATTTAATAATTTTGTACTCCAGTCAGAAATAAGCATTATTTAAGCAAACACTATAAAAGTCTGTTTTTAAATTTTCCAATAATAACTTCTTGTTTCTGACAATATTAGTAGTAGCTGACACTGTCCAAATGCTAACTTTGGGCTACATACTATTTTATGTGCTGCTTTATATTAACTTATGTATTCCCCACAACCCAATAAGGTTGGTACTAATAACAATCCCGTTTAATCTGTAATACAACTGAAGTAAAGAGAAATTTGTCCAAGTACACACACTTAGCAAAAGCTCTAGTTACAATCTGATCCTAAGTCCAAATCTGATTCCATTCCCTTAATTACACTCTACTACTCTGAGGCAGTGTGTCCTCTCCGTGTTGCCTATTCAACCCAAGAGATTTTATTAAAAGGACATAAAAGTTAATGGTTCAGTTGAATTAACAACAATTTTGATAGTGACCAACGCAACTGTATATAAAATGTTAATATTTGCAATAAGAAACCCAATGGATAGGTCAAAGAGCAAAATGAATACAGCTAAATCATAAATCAGAAATGGATAAAGATAAAATTGCTATAGTTTGAATTCATGTTTCTATCCAAAATTCATGTATTAAGTCTCAGATGATGGTATTAAGAGGTGAAGCCATTTGGCAAGTAACCAAGTCTTTAGGCATCTGGCCTCATGAGCAGATTAGTGCTCTTTTAAAAGAGGTTGAAGGAAGTTCCCTGATGCCTTTTTTTCTTCAGTCTTCACCATGTGAGAACAGAGAGTCTGCATAGTTTGCCCTATGAAGATGCAGTAAGAAGTACCGTTTGGGAAGCAGAGAGCAGTCCCTGCCGGACACAATCTGCCAGCACCTGGATCTTGGATTTCCAGACTCCAGAACTGTGAGAAATAAATTTTATTGCCTATAAATCAGCCAGTGTGGGGTTTTTTGTTATAGCATCATGAATGGACTGAGATGAAAGGTGAACATGGTAAGATGCCTCATAGTAAGATAGATAAGAATAACAGTCACATGCTTATAAATATAAATCCCAAAGAATTTATGTATATTGAATCACTCCACAAAAAATTAACTAAATAAATGTTTTATTTTTATTCTAAAAACGTTGCTTGGTTTCTGCAGTTTTAGAAAACTAGCGTTGTTTATATGCATGGTGATAGATGGGTTCCATGTTTGTTCCTTATTTTTGACTTCTTTGTGACTTGGCTCAAGTTAACCTTTGCAACTTGTTCAATGAGAAACTCCAGTGAACTGTGTCACCATACACAATTAACGGCTGAGTGGTCCATAATAAATGAAAATGCCACCACTGCTTAGCAATTAGCTTATGGATTATCTCCAACCACTTAGAAACCCCTCCATCTGCACCATTTAAACATGCTGAGTGATTTAAATATACTTAAAGTGAGCAGCAATATTCAATTACTCGTTGGTTCATCATGTGGAATTGTCATCATTATGATTAATAACCCTTATAAAAAAAACAATTAATTTGGTATCTTGTTGCTAGGTCAACTTTAAAAGTTAATTCCCTTAAGAGAAAATTAGTTTATCAGTACATACCCTTTTATAATGTTTTTTGATCTAAAACATTAATATGATCTCTTTTTTAGAAAAGTTGTAGACTTTAGTATGACAAATATATCTCTGTTGTTGACCTAGGGGGAGAGGGATTATTTATGTTTTATACTGAAAGAACATAGTGACAGGTAAAAGGGATATAAAAACTTCAATTTACACAGAAATCAGGTATAGAAATCAGGTATATCTCATATTTCAAATCTGTCTTTGGGAACTCAATTATTCACACTGAAGAGATAAATTGCAGCTAAACAAAGGCATTTGCCTTCTCATAGAAGAGTTCAAGTACCAGGAGATATGCTTCATTTCAAACACAGTAGCACAAAACACAAATTACTATCTCGTCTGACGAAAACACTGAGTTAAAAAGAAAACAAGAAACAAAGCAAAACAGCCTTTTTCTCAGCAAATGTTTTCAATAGGGATATAAAAGAACTGTTCTTGACTTATTCATAATGCCCTGGGTGAGATGAGAGAAAACACTACTCTGTTCTTTTGAAACTCCCTTCTAGGCCAGGCGTGGTGGCTCACACCTGTAATCCCAGCACTTTGGGAGGCAGAGGCGGGTGGATCACCTGAAGTCAGGAGTTCGAGACCAGCCTGACCAACAAGGTGAAACCCTGTCTCTACTAAAAATGCAAAAATCAGCCGGGTGTGGTGGCAGGCGCCTGTAATCCCAGCTACCCGGGGAGCTGAGGCAGGAGGATTCCTTGAACCCAGGAGGAGGAAGTTTGCAGTGAGCCGAGATCGCACCACTGTACTCTAGCCTGGGCAACAGAGCGAGACTTCGTCTCAAAACTAACCCAACAACAACAACAAAAAAGAAAATAACCTTCTGCTCATATTTACATTTTTCCCTGAAGGATGTGAGGTTTAAGATCATTCTGCTCCATGAAGCCCTTGAAATCAAAAGGTCAGTGAGTTGGATGGTGATGGTTTTAAGGTGGTAGAATTTGAACAAGGGAGTTATACATTCTTGTGGTCTTAAAGGGATTATTTAGATATGTTAATCACTTTTCCAGTTTTCATTTCCTTTTCCAAGATTATTGCCTAATCTATTAATCATTTCCATAATGATAATTTCCATTATGACCAGTATTTTCTCAATTAATCAAATTCTTTACTTGAGTCTATGCAGAAGTTTCTTACATGATAAATTATTACTCTGAGTTTATCATGTGTCTTGATGAGAAATAAATAAATTCTAAAAATGTAGAAAACTATAGAACTGGAAGAAGTTGAAAGATATTCAAATTAGGTTTTATTCATTGCAACATTGCTGCCAATATCACTACTGAAAAATTTTGTGATTGTGGTTTCAAATGGCAATTTATTGTTTGCTTTATTCTTATTGAACAATCTATTGACGTGACTGTCAGGTTTTTATTTTTCGTGCACCACCACCACCTTATATGTATTTTTATTTTTTTATTCATAGGTAATAATACCTATGAATAATTCTTCATTCCATTATGACCCCTTAAGAATAGAGGCTGTATTTTACTCATCTTTATATCACCTATATTTAGTCCAGTAGATGGTTTTTAAATATGTGTTGAATGAATAAATGAAGGAAGCCATAATTCACTCAATCTTGTCTTTATTTAGGCTTCTATAACAAAACACTATAAACTGGTTAGCTTATAAACCATAGAAATTTATTTCTTACAAGTCTGGAGGCTGCAAAGTCCAAGACCAATATACTAGTTGGTTTGGTATCTTGTGAGGGCCTATTTCCTGGTATCTTCATAAATGGAACTTTCCAGTTGTATCCTTACATGGTAAAAGTGGCAAGGCCATTCTCTGGGACCCCTGTCCCCTGTTTTTATAAGGTCTTTAGTTTCATTTTTCAAGGCTCTACATTTATGAAATAATCACCTCCCAAAGGCCCCACCTCCTAATACCATCACCTTAAGGGGGGACATCGAAATTCAGACCGTAGCAGATAGAGTAATTCATTTTATTCAGCAAATTTATTGAGAAGTGTACTGAGAAAAAATAATTGTTCTAAGACATGCATACATAATGATAGGCAAAATATCATTGTACAATATTACTGTCAATACTATTGTCCAATAATACTTTCTACTGGCAATATTGAGGTATCCATAAATCCATATAGGTATAATATGGCACTCAGAAACCACATGGCTTACTCTTAGGCCAATTAGTCTGGCAAAAATCCAAGAATAGATCCTCAGCAATTTGCAAGTGAATGAAAATTAATCAGAGGGCACTTCAATTAGGTTACAAAGATTTAAAAACTGTAGAGAAGCAAAGAAAAAAATAACTACTACTTTCTCTAATTTATACAGCACATTATAGTTTATAAAATATATTTGGGAATGATTTTGACTCAGAAGAACATTAAAAAATAGGCTTGACTTTGTTATAACCATTTTATAGCCAAGGAAATAAATTCACAAAAATTTAGGGAACTTCACAAGATAGTATGGAAATTTCAGCCAAGAAAATTCTACAGCCTTGCTTCTCAAAGTGTGGTCCTTAGATCAGTAGCATATACCTTGTTGGAAATGCAGAATTTTAAGCCCCAGATCTGAATCAAAATCTGTCTTTAAACGTGTTTTCAAGTGATTCATAGGCATATGTAATACAATGTTTGAGAAACACTAGTCTATTTTTCTCCACACTATAGCATACCTACTATTACAGTAACAAATTTAGGCATTCTTTTAAAATGCAATAGTCTGCCTAGAAATAGCAGAGGCTGAGGGGTAAAAATGCAAACCTACAGACACAGAACCCAGTGAATAGAAAATATGACCAATATTTGAGGGTTTTGTTTACTCACTTTGCAAAGACAGTGTTTTGGGGTAAAATAAGAGGCTTCAAAATAAACGACAAATAATGCATGAGAAAACCAAGGATCAGTGCTTAGTTTATAAAATTAAGACTGGGATTATAAACACAGGTGGGATTAAGACTGGGGTTATAAGCAGCTTTCTTCATTTCTGTCATTAAAGGGCCTATCAAGTCCTTATAATTAAAGATTAATTGCCAATCGTGATAATTAAATAAAATATAAAAATTAAATAGTGACAGAAAATATCATTCTATGATATGTATTAGAAATTGCAATTCATATGATTGCCAAATTAAATTAGAATGTGTGTCAAGTGGAAGTTAGAATGTACTGAAATGCAAAGGCATTTATGAAACTATTTGTTTTGTTCTGTTTATTTTATGAAGTATGTTGACTATTTTTTTCTTTCCTATGCTGACTCTTAATGTCAATATTAGATAAGATCTCAGAAGAATATTTTACATGAGAAAATGTGAAGAAACATAGAAACATTTACTTTAGTTGTTGTTGCTATATACTTCATAGAGTTTTCCAAAAAGAAGTGTAAGAATGTATAAAGACAGCAAAGAAATTTCCTTGTGAACTCAAACAAATGACTATGAACCATCTAAAAGTAGAAAAAAAAATTCATTTTAGTCCATTTGAGAGGCAGAAAATATTTAGAGGTTACAACTGTCTGAATTCATAGATAAGCAGCTTCCTCTTTGGCTATATGTTTAAAGTGTAGATTTCTTTCTCCCTCAGAGATTTGCTTATTATTGATATTGATAGATTGTACTGAAATTCATACAAATTTCTAGTTTTCATATAGAATATAGCTTCACATATGCAAAGATTCTGAGCACTTCAAATAATACTTAAGCCACTCTGTACTACTGTCATCAACCTTTAATAGCTTAATATTGAAATGATCAATTCACAAATGCTTAATGAGCTAAAATGCACCTGGCTTACAGAATTAAAAAAGGGTTAAAAAGTAATGCATTATGTGACATCTGCCTCAAAAGAAAAGCACTATGATTTGGCAAATATCATTATATGATGAAAAATCATAATGTGTCATCTTTCACCTGTCAGCATGTGTGATGATGGTTAATTTTATGTGTGAACTTGATTAGTCCACAGACTGACCAGATAGTTGGTTAATTATTATGAGTGTGTCTATGAGAGTATTTTTAGACAAGATTTACACTTCAATCAGTAGACAAAGTAAAGCAGATTGCTCTCCACAGTGTGGGTGTGCATAGTCCGATCTATTGAAGGCATAAATAGAACAAAAGGGCTGAATAACTGGGAATTTGTTCTCTGCCTGACTCTTTTCAAGCTAAGACATGGATCTTCTTTCTTTGGACTCAGACTTGTGCTGAAACTTACACCATTGACGATCTTGGTTCTCAGGGTTTTAGACTAGAATTGTATTATTGTCTCTCCTCAGTTTCTAGCTTGCCCGATGCAGATCTTAGAAATTTCAGACTCCAAAATCACATGAGCCATTTTTCAGAGAACTCAGCATGTAACATTGGGGAATTTATCTACATCTTGGTGTTCTCATTTTTAAATGAAGATAATACCACTCCTTCTTTTATCAACTTCCTCAACAAATATTTACTGGATAAATGGGACAAAGTCTCTTTTCAATGGAGGAGGATACCAGCACGGGAGATGAGCTGTTTAACAGAATGAAACAAAATAAACCAAACACCCTCATCTAGTAATACATGTAATAAATGAATTGAATAAAAATAAAGTGATGAACAGAGCCTGAAAGATTATTGAAATTTATTTGCATATAATATCTAGGGAAGCCATCTCTGAGGAGGTAATGTCTGAGCCAGGAAGTAAAAGATAACAAACCATTAATCACTGAAAGAGCTGATTAAATCCATTAAATTTTAAATATTACTTTCTCTTTAAAGGAAAAGAATTTAAATGGCAAATATACTAAGGGAAATAAACTATGGTATGAATTATGTCACTTCACAAATGAGAAGATTGCCAATTAATATTTTAGCACTCAATGAAAAACCAAATTATTACGCCAATGAATGATATATAGAAATGGCATGCCCTCGACTGAAAAATATACATATATGAAGAACCAGTTGTGGGTGGGTGCATTAGTCTGTTTTCACACTGCTGATAAAGACATACGTGAGACTAGATAATTTATAAAGAAAAAGAGGTTTAAAGAACTCACAGTTCCATATGGCTGGGAAGGCCTCACAATCATAGTAGAAGGAAAAAGGCACATCTTACATGATGGCGGGTAAAAAAGAGAGAATGAAAGCCAAGCAAAAGAGGAAACCCTTTATAAAATCATCAAATCTCACGGGACTTATTAACTACCAGGAGAACTGTATGGGGGAAACCATTCCCATGATTCAATTATCGCTTACCTGACCCGTCCCACAACACATGGGAATTATGGGAGTTACAATTCAAGATGAGATTTGGGTGAGGACACAGCCAGAAATAGTTTCTACAAAAATATGACTGATATTAATAAATTTATTATATATTAATTAATTAATGAGATTGATGTGGTCAAACATTCGAACACATAAGCAAGAAATGAAAAGTACAGAGCATTCTAAAGGACTCCAAGCAGATGCAGAAGAGAAAAGAAAGTCAGGCCAGTGACTTCCTTTAGCGCTTAGATTCTATGTAGCATTAATCTTCGTGAAAAGATAACTGCCCATTGATTTTTATCAATTAACAACAGCAAGATATACAAACATATGCTATAGAAGTACTAATTTGCTGTTAATTTAATTAGTTGTTAAACTATATTTTTTGTATGAAAGAGTATCTAGATCATTTTCTAAACTTTAAGAAGACTGAATAAAATAAAAAATATGTATCTGCAGTTAATGTTACAAGATCACAGAAGTCCCCAAATGAATATCTGAAAGAGTTTTCCTGTAAGGACCAAATTATTTCATAACTCTCATAAAATTATTTAATACAATGAATAAAACATTAATAATTTTATAATTAGAGTATAAAACAGAACCAAGGACCTATGAAATAATCCTATTTACTTTGGGAACATGAGAACCAGGAAACTATACATCTTCCTACAGATGCTATAGGAAGAGGGTACTGTAAAAGGACATCTGTAAAACTGGTAATGGTGAATTGTGCTAGGCTGACTCACTACAGAGATGATTGGGGCAGAAAAAGCATACACCTCAAATATAATTTATAGAATTCTATACTCTATGTTTTTGTTCCCTTCGGAGTTTCAGGATAAACTGTTCAGAATTCTGGATTTTACTGTGATGGGATAGAACGTAGGTAGGGTAAGATTTTACTGTGAAGGGTTAGAATGTAGAAGGTAGAATGTAGGTACAGAAAATAAATTTATTTTATCCAAATAATGTGCTATTTTCCTGTAGTCAAATAATATCCAACTGTTTTTTTTTCACTGTAGTCAAATTATACTTAATATCATTTTAGATGTATTATTTTCAGCAAGGAACTCCTGGAATTTTATTGTGACTTAAGGCAGCAGTATAACACAGTTTACTGATTTTTACTGCATGCAGAATATACATTTACACTCTATTCATTAACCTTAGAAAGATATCTGACTTAATAAAAACACTTGGAAATGTTTGTTGATGCATTTGTTATCAACATAGGAAAAAGCAGCTATCATCAGTGGCAAGACTCACTAAACTCGACTGATTGCTTGAAATGAGGCAGGACATAAATTGTAATATTTTTCAACAACATAAATTGCTTCATTTGGAAAGAAACTGCATCTACACTCTGTAATGTATCTATATTAACCAGGTTCCTTTATGATGATGATGGTGATGAAGCTTAGACATCTTGCTGACCCTGGAAGGACTGCCCCTCAGGGTTAGCCCATTTTAAAGATAGTAAACAACTGTCCCATAAGTGCATTTTTCAACTGTATACCAAACAGCCCAGTTTCTATATTCCCCGCCTAGTATCTCTTTTATTATGCTCTCACATTCTGGGCCACTGTCTACCTGCCCTGATCACAAAGGGGCAGGTTCCAGAAAACCATGGAGAGCTCCATAACTCCAGGGCTTGCTGAAATTATTCAAACTAGCCAATCCTGTGACTGCTTACCTTGCCTCACTCATTCCTGCCCACAGAAATCACAAATAAAGGCTCTTTGCACACTATCCCTGTCCTTCCCTCCCCTGAATGTTCCTGGTTGGAAGGGGAATCCTTGTGAGATCCCTCCTTCCTATCATGTGGGGGTAATCGCTGCCTCTTAGGGTCTGTGAACATAGTGTGTTGTCTTTTCAATGATAGTTATCTCCTGAATTGTTGGCCTTACCATACATAAATAACAAAGAAACCTTCATTAAAAAACAGAGTTATATTTTTCAAAGTAGAAAAAGTATAATATTATTTTTTGAAAATAAGCTTTGTTTAATTTTTTACGGGAGTTTTACATTCACAGCAAAGATGAGTAGACAGTTCTCAGAGATTCCCCATATACCTACTGCCTCTATACATTCATAGTTTCACCCATTATCAACATCCCCCACCAGACTGGTACAGCTGTTACAACTGATGAAACTACACTGACATATCATTATCACCTACAGTTCAGGATTTGCATTAGTGTTCAACCTTGGCATTGTGAATTGTACAGGCTTGAAAAAAATGTATAATGACATGCATCCACTATTACATATTATACAGAATAGTTTTATGGCACTACCAATCCTATGTGCTCTGTCTACTCTTCTCTCTCTCCCCCCGACCCCTGGCAACTACTGGTCTTTTTTTTTTCTTTTGTCTCCATAGTATCACGTTTTCCAGAATGTCATATAGTTAGAATCATATAGTATATACCTTTTCAGATTGGATTCTTCCTCTTCATAATACACATTTAAGTTCCCCTCACGTTTTCATGGCTTGATAACTCTTTTTGTGTGCTTAATAATATTCCAGTGTCGGATACACAACAGTTTATTTATGTATCCCTGTATTAGAGTAATGCTGGCCTCATAGAATGATTTAGGAAATTCTCTCTCTGCTCCTATCTTCTGAAAGGGAATATATACAATTGGCATAAAGCAATTGGACCTCTTGGACCTCTTCCTTAAATGTTTGGTAGAATTCTCTAGATAACCCATCTAGGACTAGTGACATCTGGCACCAGTGAGGGTCCAAGGAGGTTGGAAACTCCTTTGTCCTTGGTCAGGTCACAAAGCTCCTATAAATGTTAGTTGTTTACATATTTGACCTTTAATCCCAGAGTTTGTTTTAAAAACTACATGACTGCTGTTTTTGCATATTTTCTCAGTGCTCTAAAATTATTCTAGCCTATATGCAGGAATAAGTAAATGCCCCATGAACAATAATTGAGTTAGTTGTGTTAGTTCTTTTGCTGTTTCACTGTTAGCATTTCCCACTGTCAAAGACTCATTCATTGTCTTATGAGATTAGGTATATCAGGCATCTTCTCTCATCTGGCTACTTACGTGCTGAATGGGGTTAATGTGGAGTGTTTGTGGAATGAAAGTTTAGGTTCTCGTTTCTTTTCATTTTATTTTTTTACTCTTTAGGAAGATCTGATCTCCCAGTCAAAAAAGATGTAGTGCCACATCTGTAGGATGAGTGGTCCTGATAGAAACAAACTCATAGACAGAAGTTAATACAGTGCCTAGAGTCTTAACATATTGCCAGTTGCTATGTTTCTTAAAGTATTAGCTGATTTTTTTTCCACTGGAGAAGAAACCTGGAATGGCCTATCATGTAATAATTTAAAAGGACTCAATTTGTGCCCACTTCAGGGAGCCATTCTAATCTACAACAGAGCAAATGACAACATCTTACTCCAAGTTAAATTAGTTCCTTGACATATTTTGGCAATGCTTCTTTTTAGACTATAGTTCATCTTTTTTAGATTTTACTAGCAATTACAATCTCCAACATAGCAATCTAAATGTTATAGGAAGTGTTGAGTCAAAATTTCCCTTGCATTTCTGTAACCATCATATTCTCATTTGAATCACGGAATATACAGGTGTTAACTACAAAATATATGGCCCTCATATCCATAAGGAAGTTAATAAATGTGTTCCCCACTGTCAATGGTACCCAGGGCTCCAGTGAGATATGAATACAAGTTAACTAAACATACATATTCAACAAGTGAAGGGGCTATGAATATTTATAAAGATGGCCTGATACTTGCTTATTCAACAGACATGCTTGTAACATAAAACACATTTTACTTTGGTGTGGAGACAACATTCAAATATGCTACAATTAGGCCCTATTAGTCCAAAGGCTTTTTTCAGGACACAAAAGCACACTAGTGCACAATCTCTGTAAACTGGCCAGAACTGGTCCGTGCTCAGTGGTCTTCTTATCTGGTTTTGAGAGATAAAATTAGTTCAGACCCTCCAAATCAAAGACAGGCCCACAGATGTCTAAACATCCGATGGCCCAACACATAAAACTTACAAACAAGTCATTTTGTCACCTTTCTTTTTTGGCTTTTGGTTTTGGCTTTTATGTTACTTTAAAGGATTCTAAATATTAACGTGTACTTGCCTAGCTCCATTCTTATCTAGACTAAGAACACTGAAACTGGTTCTAAGCCTTTCGATTCCAAGTCCCTTGGCCGTAGGAATTCTTCACATCACTGTCTTGTACTTACTGGTTCCTCTCTACCTGCTTTTATAAATAACTTTTAAATAAACTTCTAATTTAAAAAATATATTTTTCTTAATTAAAACTCAACTTACAGAATTACATATTAACTAGAATTCTTATTCCTAGTAATCTTAAGTGTTAGTGAAAACCTGGGAAGCAAGAGATTCTAAACTGTCAGATGCTACCATTGCATAAATAAAACCAAGACATAATTTTTAGAAACATGTTTCCCCATATCATAACCCTCTCTAAACTGGAAATGCTCTGACAGACATCCAATGGGCATCTATTATTCAATTCAAAATAATTTTCAGATTTTAAATTACACAGATAGTTCACTTACAAGAATTTATCCCATTTACATGTACTCAATTGTTCCACAGCTTTCCTAGATTACTTTTGAAAACTGAGATAATAGACAAAGCTAGTCATCATTTAAACTTATTTTCCTGTTAACCATTTTTAAAGCCTGTGAGCATCAACTGTTCACCTGAATGTGAGTCTTGAAGTTAAATACATGGGCATTTTGCTGATAGCTCAGAAGATTAGGCTGTTTTCATTGAACAAATAATCTTACATTAGTCTTATTTGTCAAAAAAAAAAAAGAGAGAGAATAAAACAAAACACACACACAAAGATTTTCTGCTTTTGGCTGGATCTATAATCTTATAATCTTTGTGCCAAACAAACACTTTAAAATATCCAGCAAAGACAGATATAAAACAATAAGGAAACCCAGATAAACATTTATGCTTACAATGCTGAAGACATTTTTATTTTACCAGTAATTTTAAAACAATTATTATTTACTAACAATTAACGAATTCACATGAACTGGATAGACTTTGGACTTAATTTACAAGTAATTATTTACTTAGAAACCAATTTGGTAGCATTCTAAACACAAGACCTAACATAATACATGTACATATACCTAAATACCTCTACACATGTATACCCACATAGAGATTCAATACCTTTTAACCTGGAATTCTAGCCATGAGACAGCATCACAAACTCACCAGCCTACAAAAGATGGCTAGATCCAAATTATTTCTGAAAATATTGGGACCTGTCCACAAGGCTAAACTTTGTTTTCCTGATAGGTAATCCAATGAAGGTCGTGAATCAAAATTTTGGACAAAGCAGTTTTCATGGCACTTTTGATTTAAAAATGTCTTTAACCTTTTTTTTTTTTTTTTTTTTTCAGTTTTAAATGAATTTCCAGTGTCTTACGTTTTAGCTAGAACTGGTTGAACTAAGAAAACCAAAATCTCCAAGTAACTTTGAATCAGTGATTTTCATCTCAACACCAGTAGCTTAATAAATGCAGATACAAAGTAGGCAGAAACAAGAGAGAAATAGAGACTTTTAGAAGACCCTACTTAACTTTATAGTTGCAGGTTAACCATTTGAGCTCTGAATTTTATTTACCGTAATTTGCTCATTAGTTTTAAAATGTGTGTAAATAGGCCATACTATTTAATCAAATGGAGTCCCAGAAATTCTGGCATGCCTTTGAACTTTTCCATGTTTTTAAACAATTTAAAACTAACAACACAGATACTGAAACAAACAGAGCACTCCCGAAGTAAAAGAGAGACTGCAGAGATGACGTTAAGCGTCTTATATCACACCAAACAGTACTGCAGATGACCCATGCTAGGTCCAAATGGCACAAAAACCCAAACAGAAGACACAGAAGATTCCCATTGTGCATACTGGTTTGACTTACCCAGTGTTGGAGCCCGTCAACTCTCAGATACTGTTTTTCTTCGCACCAACTGAGTCTTGCAGGCAGCTGATGCTGAGAACGGGGAAAGAACGAGAATCCCCAAGATAGACGCATTCTTAGCAGATGCTGGCATATCCCTGGAATTCTAGCTGCAGGGTCAGCTAGCCACCAGCAGCTGGTACTTAGGAGTGTTTTTTGTTATCCCCAGCAGAGTGACGTCCTGGCATGCTGCCAGTGGCCAATTGTTCCTTCCTTAAAAACCAGGAAGGTAATACCAGCACTTTGGGAGGCCAAGACGGGCGGATCACGAGGTCAGGAAATCGAGACCATCCTGGCGAAAACGGTGAAACCCCGTCTCTACTAAAAAGTACAAAAAAACTAGCCGGGCGAGGTGCCGGGCGCCTGTAGTCCCAGTTACTCAGGAGGCTGAGGCAGGAGAATGGCGTGAACCCGGGAGGCGGAGCTTGCAGTGAGCTGAGATCCGGCCACTGCACTCCAGCCCGGGCGACAGAGCGAGACTCCGCCTCAAACAAAAACAAAACAAAACAAAACAAAACAAAAAAAAAAAACAGGAAGGCACACAACCCCATGATGGGTGCCGCTAAATTGTAACCAAATCTAGATTTGGCTGCTTGCTGCTCCAAAGACGAACACAAGAGATGAGAGTTGGTGGGAGAAAAGGCAGGTTTATTCGGAGAGTCAGGAAACCGAGCAGGTGGTGGACTAGCATCCTAAGATACTCTCTGAGGTCGGCACAAATTTCAGACATCTTTTATGTTAAGGGAGATGGGATGAAACAGGAGTTGGCACCAAGAGATGACCAATGACCACAGATACCTGGGTGCCATAGAGTCTGAGGAGGTTGGGAACTACTTTGTCCTTGGTCAGGTCACAATTATGCTCCTATATATTTGAATAAAACATAGTTGTTGACATACTTCTCCTTTAATTCCAGAGTTTGTTTCAAAAACAGCATGATTGCTCCTTTTGCATATTCTCAGTGCTCTCAAATTATCCTGTCGTACCTGCAGGTATGAGTAAAGTGCCTTTAAACAAAAGTGGAATTCGTTATGTGTCCCGTCCCGCGGGATCGTCAACGTAGATCCTAGAAGAGGGAGTGGGAACTCGGGGGGACAAGAGACACGAGAAACGAAGACAAGACAGTATCCTGATCAAGTCTCGTTTATTGGTGGCAGCCTAATGCCTTATATAGACCAACAAGGGCGGAGGTTGGGCCAGGGCGATGACGGTAGCCCTGCGGTGCCCGTGGCCAGGTAGGTTTGGGTTTCTTCGGTGGGACGTCATGTTGTGCCTGTGCCGTGGGTTGGTAATTTTCCCGGGCGGGGAATTGCGCCTGCGCTGTAAGTTGATCATCTTCCCGGGCGCGGGAAGATGGGTGGTGAAGAACCCAGAAGAGCGCCATTTTGTACTGGCGTATGAGATACCAGTACAGGGAGGAAAGTAAATCTAGGGAGGAGGCATAGAGTAGAAACTTATAGAGCTCAGGCATCAGAATAGTGATAGAGATGGCTTTAAGGGTGAGATACAAGGCAGCTCAGGCACTAGAAAACAACGCCCTATGGCCGGGCTATTTGGCCCTGGACAGTTATGTTAGTTCTTTTGCTGTTTCAGTGTTACAGTTCCTCAGGACTCTGACCTTCACACATGCTTCTCAGTTCCTTCCCTACTCCTTACATGCAGCAGGATGGAGTAAGTGGGCTGGAGATGAGTACTCCCTTTCTTACCAATGTAAAGATCTACTAGGACTCCAGCAGGTTAGGTTCTGCTTAAATAGTTTATCATGAAGGTAGACCAGTTAAGAAGGACAGAAACTGCCCTTCCATAAGCTCTGGCACATTTTTAAATGATTCCTCTTTTAAATGATTTTTTTTTTTTTTTTTAATCTTTTGGAGGCAGAGTCTCCGGTCCCGGAGTTCAGTGGCTGGATCTAGACTCACTGCACTGCAACCTCCACCTCCCGGGTTCAGGTTATTCTCCTGTCTCAGCCTCCTGAGTAGCTGGGATTAAAGGGACCCGCCACCATGCCTGGATAATTTTTTATATTTTTACTAGAGACGGGGTTTCACCACATTGGCCAGGCTGGTCTCGAACTCCCAACCTCGTGATTCATCCTCCTCGGCCTCCCAAAGTGCTGGGATTACAGGCATGAACCACCGCGCCCAGCCTCCTCTTATTTTTCCTCAGCTGAAAACATGAGAAGATTTAATGATTTCTCTTTTTTTCCTTCTCCTAAAAACATGAGAGGATTTTTCTACAATATTCAGTGTGGTAACTAGGTTGAGTACCCGGAGGTAAAGCTCACAAAAGTATGTGGTATTCTGTATGACTGCATCCCCCTTTGATTTTTCGGCTTTCAGAGTTGACCACACTGAGCTTTCAGCAATTCATCACTTAACATTTCACTTCCTCCATTCCACCGATGGATCCTGAGGAGGTTTCAGTTCATGAGTTTCTGTTCTGAGGAGTTGTGACTGGAATTGGCTCATGTGGTTGTGAGGGCTAGCAAGTTCAAAATGTTCAGGGTAGGCTGACAGGCTTGAGACCCAGGGAAGAGTGGGCATTGCAAGCTGGAGTCCAGAGGCAGTCTTGAAACAGAACTGCTTCTTCCCCAAGGAACCTCTGTCTTTTTTCTTAGGGGCTTCAACTGACTGAACAAGGCCTGCAATATTATGGATGGTAATATGCTTTATTCAAAGTCTTAAATGTTAATCACATCTAAAAATTATCTTCACAGCGATATCTAGACTTGGTTTGACCAAAAATTATGTGTCATGACCTAGCCAAAATGACACATAATAATTAACTATCATATTTATCACTTATAAATTCATATTGGAAAAAAATGCTAAAGAATTTTCTTTCAAAAGAAAGATGTTGAACTCTTATTTTATCCTAAACAACTCCTGGAATTGATATTCTCAGAATAGTTCAGATAATCTTGAATGATAATTTGCAGTGTTGTATATATTCCTTTTGACAAAAGCATCCAAAATGAAGACAAGTTTGCTGTTCATGGCTCAGATATAGAAATAGAGTGAAATTGATTCCCCAGTGTTTTTCTTTTACTGCATATGTATAAATTCTGAATTTTATTTATACTGTCTTTGAATTTTATTTCTGGATTTGTTTCTAATTATTTTACTCACCACACTATCCGATGGTTATCATCATCGAGATCTTATTATTACCAAAGATCAGAGCTAATTCCTTTACATATTTACTAATGATTAATTGTCTTAAATCCGTAAGGATATGTTAGTCGAGAGCTCCATATTCGTCTTTTGATTTGAACGCCATCAAGACAATACTAGAAGGATGTTCTATACCTCTCTTTGCCTTTCAAGAAATATACTATTAACTGTACACAAAAATGTTGCTTTCTCTGGGATTAGGTATCAGAATTATCCATGTTAAATAATTGTACAACTAATTTTGTTAAACAAAGAGAAGTTAGCAAGGAGTCTGCTAATATTCATTGTCAGAAGTATGTAATTACTGGGCAAACATTTTTTTCTGTTTGCATTTCTTGCTACTTTTCTCAGTTTGAACTTTTTATTATTTTATTTTATTTTTCCATAAGTTATCGGAGTTCAGGTGATATTTGGTTACATGAGCAAGTTCTTTAATGGTGATTTGTGAAATCCTGGTGCACCCATCACCCGAGCAGTATACACTGCACCATGTATATTGTCTTTTATCCTTTGCCCTCCTCCCACTCTTCCCCCCAAGTCCCCAAAGTCCATTGTATCATTCTTATGCCTTTATGTTCCCACATATCAGTAAGAACATACAATGTTTGGTTTTCCATTCCTGAGTTACTTCACTTAGAGTAATAGTCTCCAGTCTCATGAAGGTCATTGCAAATGCTGTTAATTCATTCCTTTTTTGGCTGGGCAGTGTTCCACTGTGTGTGTGTGTGTGTGTGTGTGTGTGTGTATGTGTATATATATATATACACACATATCAATCACAGTTTCTTTATCCACTCATTGATTGATGTGCATTTGGGTTGGTTCCACGATTTTGTAATTGTGAATTGTGCTGCTATAAACATGCATGTGTGGCCGGGCGCGGTGGTTCAAGCCTGTAATCCCAGCACTTTGGGAGGCCGAGACGGGTGGATCACGAGGTCAGAAGATCGAGACCATCCTGGCTAACACGGTGAAACCCCGTCTCTACTAAAAAAAATACAAAAAACTAGCTGGGCCAGGTGGCGGGCGCCTGTAGTCCCAGCTACTCGGCAGGCTGAGGCAGGAGAATGGCGTGAACCCGGGAGGCGGAGCTTGCAGTGAGCTGAGATCTGGCCACTGCGCTCCAGCCTGGGCGACAGAGCGAGACTCTGTCTCAAAAAAAAAAAACAAAACAAAACAAAAAAAACCATGCATGTGCAAGTATCTTTTTTGAATAATGATGTGTTTTCCTCTGCGTAGACATACGGTAGTGGAATTGCTGGATCAAAAGGCAGTTCTACTTTTAGTTCTTCAAGGAATCGCCACACTGCTTTGCATAGAGGCTGTACTAGTTTACCTTGCCACCAGCAGTGTGGAAGTATTCCCTGACCACCACATCCATGCCAACATTTATTGTTTTATCAGTATTTTGATTATGGCCATTCTTTCAGGAGTAAGGTGGTATCACATTGTAGTCTTGATTTGCATTTGGAGAAAATCTTCACAATCTATTCATCTGACAAAGGACTAATAGCCAAAATCTACAACAGAACTCAAACAAATCAGAAAAAAACAAACAATCCTATCAAAAAGTGGGGCAACAACATGAATAGACCATTCTCAAAAGAAGATATAGAAATAGCTAAGAAACACATGAAAAAATGATCAACATCACTAATATCACTAATGATAAGGGAAATGAACTTCTCTATGCACTATGAATCTTGTCCGTTTAAACTGGGTTTCAGTTTTATTTTCTCTATTTATCCAAATTATCTGCAATTTTTTTTTTTTTTGATAGTGTTTCGCTCTTATTGCCTAAGCTGGAGTGCAATGGCGTGACCTTGGCTCACTGCAACCTCCGTCTCCTAGGTTCAAGTGATTCTTCTGCCTCAGCCTTCTGAGTAGCTGGGATTACAGGCACCCACCACCACTCCCAGCTAATTTTTTGTATTTTTAGTAGAGACGAGGTTTCACCATGTTGCCCAGGCTGGTCTCGAACTCCTGACCTCAGGTGATCCACCTACCTCAGTCTCCCAGAGTGCTAAGATTACAGACATGAGCCACCACGCCCACCCTTTATCTTTAACTTTGATCTTTTTTAAAAGATATTCCTAAGGGTTTTTATCACTCCATTACTTACTACTTGCTGAAAACTCAAGAGAATGAGGACATCCTTTGACCTAAAATCAGATACACACCAGAGACAATTCTAAAGGGAAATTTGGAATGAGACTTTTTGGTAAACACATACAAAGAGAATGTTAAAGTTCTAAACTACTCATAAAATTATTGACCCAATTTCTGCAAATCATGGGAAAAAGAAGAAAACAAAAAGAAAAAATTGAAATAAAGATACACTATTTGTTTGCTTTTTACCCTGCTTTGACTGGATTTAGAATATAAACTTAAGACACATTGCATAATCACAATTAACATTAATTTTGCCATGCAATACAAAACAAATCTCCTTTTCAAAATAATTTACCTTCGAGGATAAACTTTAACATATTTTACATTGAAAATAGGACACCTTAGATTTTAAAATGCAGTACTTATTCTACTTTTAAGCACCTTTGTCATGGGAGCACAGTGGTTTTAGAACACTTTCATAAGAATTGGGTTTTTTTGCATCAAAAAATAAACATTTTTCACTTTTGTTTTCCTTACAAGAAAATTGAATCTTTAGCTATTAAGAATTACATTATAAATATTATATTTGACAAGTAAATGCAAATTTCCTAATAAGAAATATTTATTTAAAAAGTAGAATTTTTAAAAATTGTAGATGGATATTAAAATGATAGTTTTAGTAAAAATTTTAGTTATTAGAATATTAGCATAAGAGTAGTTGCTTTGTATATTTTACAGCACCACACCAATGTTTCTTTGGTTTATAACTTAGCCTCCAAAAGGTAATATTTAACTGAAATAATTTACTGGCTAGAAGCTCTTAGTAGGTCTTAGAAATATTATTTTTCACAGGAAATCATATACGAAAATGATTAATTATGCCTTGAAAGTTGTTATTAATTCTGAACTCTTAAAGCAAATTTATGGATTTGAATTTTAGGAAAAGGCGTCTGTAAGCTATAATTGATATTTTTTACAGTAGACAATATTATATTGTGTTTCTGTTTATTTCTGATCCACTAAGCATTTGTATTTCTGGTATTCTTGAAGAAATTTCTCTTCCTTTGGAATTACTTAGATGTTTCTCTGTTTTGAAAAACAGTGGTCCCAAGCACAGCAAATTATTAATATTTATTATAATCATATATGTTTAAAAAAAAATTACACCTAGAGTTTTTCTTATGGCTGTTCTGGGGATCCTTGTGGATTTTCATTATGAATTACAATATTTTCTCTTGTAAACATCTTACTCTTTTTCCTCCTTTCTGTAATTCAATAAATGACTCAAAGGTCACATATAAAACTGAAAGATCTAAAGCCAGATGTCTCTGGATTCAACCAGGAAGCTGCCTCTTGCTCAAAAGTGAACCGGAGTAAACTGTTGTTATGCACAGAATGTTTTTCAATAATTATTTATTATATTCACA
This sequence comes from Theropithecus gelada, assembly GCF_003255815.1. Classification (NCBI taxonomy): domain Eukaryota; kingdom Metazoa; phylum Chordata; class Mammalia; order Primates; family Cercopithecidae; genus Theropithecus; species Theropithecus gelada. The sequence continues at coordinate 31,725,455 of NC_037672.1, forward strand.
TTAATTTAACTCAGAACAGCCTGGATACAGACAGTAAGTACTCTCATGATAATATGAAAAATGGCAAGAAATACTAAACTTTCTAGGCCATATTTACTATACTTCCTTGAATATATATTTTATTCCAAGATTTTTCTTAAACAAATAATTTTTAAGTTACTTTAAAAATCACCTTTAGGTTCCTGCTTCTCTTCCAATATGTGAAGTGCTTTACAAGTTATAATTTCCACCCTTACAACAACAACAACAACAAAAAGCCAAACAAACTGAAAGAACACTTTCTAAAAACCCATCAGAGAATTGAGGTCACTGGACAAGCTACCACTCTGAAAACTGGAGAAACAAGTGAATTCTGGGAATACAGATCAGTTACCTGAAGCAGTAGCCGCTGGATCCTCTGAACAAGCTTCAGTGAATTATTGCAAGCTGAGGGTGGATAAGCTTGACAGGTGAAAACTCCCAGGTGCCTAGCTTGGGAAAGGACCACATATTTTGATGGGTTTTTATCTACAGGGACCTTACTGAGGTCTCCTAATGAAGATCAGAGAAAAATTACTTTTTGTTTGGCTGGGGACAGGAAAAAGTAACCATTTGGAAATGTACACAAGAGAAAGGTAATCATTTTCAAAGAAATCCAGAATGATCTCAAAAAAAAAAAAAAAAGAAGAAGAAGGCTTCTCCACAGCCTTATCCAACGTGATGAAAGGAAAATTACACAACTCTAGCCACTGCAAACCTTCTGTCTCACGACGAAGGAGTGCAAAGCTGAGAAAGACTTGTGAAAATCACAGCAGACGGTCACAGATCCACTGAATGACTGGAACCTCATTATAGGTTTTCAGAACGCTTTTCTCCCCAACAAAATACATCAACAGGGCTACTATACAACAGCAGGAACACAGCTGGAAATTCTGCAAGGCTCAGACTCTACTTAAGGACTTTCTAGGAAAGCCAAGGGCAACAGAAAAGACAAAAAGTAAAATCAAAGTACACTAGAGGAGACTGAAGCCACTGAAACCAACAACTAGAGCAGTTAACACAGCTTAACTCCCAGCCAGTTAAAGGCAAAACTTCACATTAAAAGTCTATCTCAGTTCCTATTATCTAATACAAGCATGCTAAAAGGCAAAGTGCACATCCCCATCCCACGCCCCACCCCACTCCCACTCACACAGGAGAGCATGCAAGCAAAATAAAATTGAGTTTAAAGGGAACGTTTTCTGATTGTGGAAATGATTTCAATATTTAGTAGTATATTTTAGGAATGCGGGGAAAAATTAAAATAAGCACAAGGTATGTACTTGGGTATTACTACATCTCTGAAAAAACCCACATCACACTTATTTTTTCCTACTTAACATATTTGCAGAATGTTTGGCAGACATGAGCAATGCATCATTAAATTTTAATTTATTTTGAGGCAACTGATCTCAGAGTTATGCCAAGTTCTTTTGGAATGATTTTATAATTTATTATTTCTCTATCATCAATGAACCTAATACGATGAGCAGAGAGGAAGAATAAGAATAATCAACTTTAACACTATCAATTATACAAAGCCTGGAATATACTAGAGGTGTTTTAAATTTAAATGTCCATCTTATTGCGCTTTTTGCTACAATCTACAGATATTCATCTTTGTTACCTGGTAATCTAAAACCAATAAATGTTTTGAAGTGTTTTATTTTAATTTTGTCCCACGAGCATTCATATTTTTGAATTTAAGTTTATTGAATCTAAATGGTTCAATTCATTAAGTAAAATGAAAACACAAACCGGTCAGGCTGATAAATATCACCACAAATAAAACTTACACATAATACTCTTGCTACAATCTGTATCCTTACATTTTAAATATTTTCTGGCACTTGAGATAGGACTTTTTCTTGAAATTTTCAATTATAAATATCCATACCATTTTCTAAAATCAATCACTGTAAAAACGACCAACACAAATAATTACATTTTATTTTTTCAAAATCAAAAATCAAGTTTGGTAAATGCCCCTGTTTATTTTCCATTTATACCTACCACCTTGTAATTTGTATCTATCTGATAAAAATATAAGTCTCTGATTATATCACCTATATAAAAAGATCTGACTGTCGGCACCAAGAAAAGAAAAATTAGCTTCTTACAGTGTGCTGAGATTAACAAGGATTGATCAGTTAAAGCTGTGTATTAATAACAAATAAATAGAAGAATGGGAGAGAAAGTTTATAAATATGCCTAAATGTATTTATTAATTTAAGGTATTATGTCAATTTGTGGGGAATAAATGGGCTTGAGATGAGTAATTGACCATGTGGGTAAAAATTAAATTCAAATCTATAACTTATAGAGCAGAAATTTAAAACTAATTTAATATTTAAATTAAAAACAATAACTCATGAGAGACTATAAAAAATTGTGAGAGAATTTAGTTATATTCTTGAAGTGGGGAAAATCACAAAGCCAATAAGAAAATATTGAAAATTTTAGTTGTATTAAAGAAATAGATACAGATATGAATATAGGCATAGAAATATGTTACTACACTTCCCATAGATAAAGGGCTAATATCTCTAATAAAGATCCTTTACAAATTTATTTTTAAAAATAGAAAACAAGCAAAGGGTATAAAGAGACAGGTTTCAAATAAGAGAAGATCCATTTAATATAGAAAGAAGTATTGAACATTCCTCAGAGTAAGATAAAATACACTTCAGGAAGACATTGAGACACTGATTTTCACCTGTCTGCTTGGTAAAAGCCAAATGTTGAATAATACCTCACATTTGTGAAGGTGTGGAAAAATGAGCTGATATGGACATACAATAGAAACTGATAAAGGATATTTGATGGCTTTCAAAATATTTCCTGTATTTTTAAAATGTGTGTGTATAAAGATAATAGATAGATCGATAGATCTATAGATAGATAGATGGATAGATAGATAGAACTTCCTTGTAACTCAATAATTGCACTACAGGAATATATTCTACCAACACTAGATCCATATAACACATTCAAGAAGGGATAAAGATGCACAGGACTGAAACGACTAATGTACAGGTTTATTCATCGTAACATTTTTCACTATAACTAGCACCTGGAAACAAAAGCACACCAGTAGGTATCTGTTAAATAAATTATAGCACATCCTTCAAACAAAATAATTCTTTAAAGGATTATATCCACATACAGATATACAAATGAAGAGTGAGGGAGCTCTTTATGTATGGCTTGGTAAAGACATACTGTTAAATGAAAAAGAGCAAGGAGTCAAGCAAATGGTATGTTATGCTATATATTACAGTAAGAAAGAGTAAGAGCGAATATATACTTTATTATTTTAAAAAAAATATGGAAGATTAAATAAGAGACTAATACAAGTGCTTGGCTCTGGGCAGTAGGATACCCAGGAATAAGTTAAGGAATCAGGAGGATTGAGAACAGGTATCTAAGCAAAACTCTACTTTTCACCTGTTTGCTTTTGGAATCATGTGGTTGCATGATCTATGTAAAATATAATTTAGAGAAAAACAAAACTACATAGATGATTACATGGTTGTAAGTCATTAGTTGCAGAACAACCTGGAGGCGTTGGTGCTTACCCAAGACTGTTGTTTGTACCTTTGCAGGTTCAGTTGCATAACAATGCTGGCCAGAGGATATTTTTGTCTTTTCCTGTCTTTTGACCATTTTTCCCTGGAGCATTTTTTCAGCTAATGTACAAGATTTTAAATTTCTTCAGGCATTGTTCACTATACATAGAAACAAAGAATTGTTAACCAATTTTTTAAAGCTGCATTTTAAGGTAAATTTGTATATCGTTAGCAGTAAATCCATAGAACAGCAAGTCTCTGAAAACACTGAGCATCCTACACAGGGAAAGAGAAACAATGTTCACAAATATTACCTAATTGAATACTCAAGCAACTCATAAACAGAATTATTATTACAAAAATAGAGATAAAAATAGAGGCTGTCTTTGTGTATTTAGGCTACTATAACAAAATACCGTAAACCAGGTAGTTTATAAATAGCAGAAATGTATTTCTCATGGTTCTGGAGGCTGGGAAATTCAAGATCAAGGCATCATAGATTTAGTATCTGGTGAAGGCCTTTTCCTGGTTCATGGATGAGGCCTCTCTGTGTCCTTACATGGTGGAAGGGGCAATATAGCTCTCTAGAGTCTCCTGTATAAGAACACTAATCCCACTGTGAGGGCTCTACCTTTATGACCTAATCATCTTCCAACACGCCAACCTCTTAATACCGCCACACTGGTGATTAGGCTTCAATACATGAATTTGGGAAAGACACAAATATTCAGACCATAGCAGACTGTCAAACAGGTTAAATTTTCTAAAGTCATAAAATAAGTGATTTAGGCTGAGTGCTAAACCACATCACCGACTTCTTATACTCTTACAGAAAACCATGCTTCTAGCACAGAAGACTTTATGCAAGAACTAATTCTTTAATGGATGATGGTGGTATTAGCAATTGCTCACAGCTCTAGATGCTGATTTTCTGCTCTGGAAATAAATGAAGATCATCCAGATGAGAACAAGCAAAGACTATTTTTTTAAAGCTTACCATAGCAAGGGAGTCGGCCACCATCACTTGTGTTTGACAAAGAATCAAAGGCAGATAGGGGCGTTTCAAGTCCCTGCTCTGATTGGAGATCGTGGGCATAGACAAAGTGGAGGCAGGCTATGTGCTTAGTCACAAGAACACATTTGGCTTTTTCTCATTGGTTCTAAGTTGAAATTAGGGGCAAAAATTAGGGAAGCTGGCAGTTAGAACAAGTTCTGACCTGGTTGTTGCAAAAGTTGTGAAGCAGAGTCCTATCTAGTGGCCTAGCCTTTGTACATTCTGTTTCTTGTTGTCCTCAAGGAACTCACTCTCTGTTGGAGAAATATCTGACCAACATGACTGAAACATTCCCCTTAGTGTGACAAAACTTTAGATAGGCTTCATCCTGACTCTAGACCCTGATCTCCCTTTTATTAGAGAAAAATTACTTTAAAAAACTTGTAAATTCTTTCTTTTCCCCTTTGTCTGCAAGCCTTTTTAGAAGCCTCTTGCCAGTGTTACAACCCAGGACTGTCTTTCTCAAGGACCTGAGACTCATCACTTGTTGTGTAATCACTAAGGAAGATGGCACCCATATCTCCCAGTCTCTGTGGGAGGGTAGGAGCCTAGTTTGGTGGGAGTCTTGCTCCAAGCTGTAAAATTATTTCCTATGAAAAAGAGAATGTTGACTGTTCTTTTTGGGTGTGGCCAATTAGCAAACATAGACAGCCTGTGATCTGTTGTAAGTTCCACTAGAACTTATTCCTCCTGTATACTCTTAGAAACTCTCCCATCCTTTGTTTCACTTGAGCTGAGTTCAGACTCTCCCCTCATGCAAAGCCTTGAGGGAAGCCTTTCTTACCTATTTCACATTGGTGCAAATTTTACTTTGACACACACATCAAAACTTTAGTGTTGAATTTTTTTCTTTCTATTCCTTATTTTAAACATTAACATAAACAATTATAGCTGACGAAAAGAAGTTCATATTAAAAATATGATTTAAAATGTTAACAGTGTAACAACACATAAATGAATATTGGTTAAAACCCCTAATTACAAAAGAAGTCTTATTTACATAATCATTTATTTTAAAAAATAAAATACAATTTGCTTAAAAGAATTAACAAATTCATGATTAAAACGGTAAATTAATGTGGAAATACAAAAATCTCAGGCAATGAGTGCACGTTGAGTCACAACCGGTCTTTTGGGTCAAGCAGCTTCAGCTTTTTGTGTGTCATATTTCATAAAGAACTGGTGGTCATGGTGAGGGTAATTACCCTAACCAAGACACTTTTTTGTGTGTCATTTTGTTTAAGATTATAGTAGTTTCTCAAACTTTGATCATGCTCCACAATTCTTTTAACACAATCATTTACAGAAAATGTAGGGTTCACAGTCCGCCTATACAGAAAGGGAGCAGTTTTGAAATGGCTGTCAAAACAAACAAAAATATCTATCTGTCCAAAACTGACTATAAGAATAGTGGTTACAAGTTTTTAGTTATGTTACATCCATTAGGGATTGATAATTATCTTGTGCAATCTTTGGAAAAGTCTTTCAGGTAGATGGATACATTTTGGGTAGATATATAAATAGTTACGGATTATTGAAGTTACACCATCCAGGAGAAATGTGTAAACTCAGGAGGTAGAGCTTGCAGTGAGACAAGATCATGACACTGCACTCCAGCCTGGACGACAGAGATAGATTCCATCTCAAAAAAAAAGAAAAGAAAAAACCCGAAAACTTTAACAAACCTACATAAAGATAAAAAATATGCATATAGTAACTTGGAATACTTAATAGGCATTTCCTTATCTGTAGGGGAATGGTTAGTCAGAAATATCTGCCAGGTCTTATGTGATTTGTTTTCTTTGCCTCCTAGTGTAGTGTTAACTCCCTCTAATCACTCACTTAGTGCCTAGTACTCCTCACAACAAAGCCCTACATTAGAATGAGTGCCTGATTTTGGGGGGAAATTAACATAATGACAGAGACTTTTTTGTCTTTTTGGTCTATAATATCATAAAAATCTTAATTTAACAATATAACCTTCATAAAGTGTTTGTCTATAACTATCTATCTTTTTAATTTTAAGATTATTTTTAATTGACACAAAATTGTTCTTCCATATGGGTTACATACCTATGTACTTCAATACATACATACAGTGTGTAATATTCAAATCAGAGTATTTAACATATCCATCACCCCAAATATTTATTATTCCTTTGTGCTGGAAATAGTCAAAATCTTCCCTAGCCATTTGAAAATGTGCAATAAATAGTGTAAACTATAGTCACCTTCCAGTGCTATCGAACACTAGAGCTTATTCCTCTTATTTGATTGCAATTTTGTATCTGTTAATGAAATTTTCCTATCCTCCTCTCCCCACTATCCTTCCTAGACTCTAGTATGCTCTATTTCACTCTCTACTTCTATGACAATTTTTTGGCTTCCAGATTTGACTAGAAACAGGCCTTATTTATATATCTGTGCCCGGCTTTTTCCATCTAATATCATGTCCTCCAGAGTCATCTGTGTTGCTATGAATGACAGGGTATTATTTTTTTTTTTTATAGCTAAATAGTTTTCTCCGGTGTATATACACCACATTTTCTTGATTTATTCATTTGTTGATAGACACTTAGGTTGATTCTGTATCATGGCTATTGTGACTAGTACTTCAGTAAACATGAAAGTCCATATATATCATTGATATACACATTTCATTTCACTTGGTTATGCACTTAGTAGTGGGATTGCTAGATTGTACGGTAGTTTTATTTTTAATTTTTCGAGGAAACTTCCTAAGGTTTTTCACAATGTTTATACTAATTTACATTATCACCAAGAGTGTATAGGAGTTCTCATTTCTCTGCATCTTCACCAGCATTTTTTATTTTTGTTATATTGACAATATTTATTCTAATTGGTGTGAGATGATATTGCAAGTTGGTTTTCATTTGCATTTCGCAGATGACTAGTGATGCTGAGAATTTTTTCATATACTTCTTAGCCATTTGTATGTCTTCTTTTGAGAAAAGTCTATTGAGATCATTTTCCCATTTTTAAGATCAGTTTATTTGTTTTCTTGGTGTTGTTTGATATCCTTGTATATTCTGCATATTAATCTCTAGCTTGCAAATATGTTCTCCCATTCTGTAGATTCTCTCTACACTCTCTGATTGCTTTCTTTGCTGTGCAGAATCCTTTAGTTTGACATAATCCCATTTGTCTATTTTTCTTTTTTGCTTGTGTTTTTGAGGTTTTACCCATAAAATTCAGTGTTCTGAAGCATTTGTCCTGTTTTCTTCTAGTAGTTTCATAGTTTCAGGTCTTACATTTAAGGCTTTATTTTTGAATTGATTTTATTTTATGTTGTGAGAGATAGAGGTTTAGTTTTATTCTTCTTCTTATGGATATCCAGTTTTCCCAGAATCATTTACTGAGGAAATTGTCCTTTCCCTCAGTGCATGTTCTTGGTGCCTTTGTGGAAAATCAATTGTTTGTAAATATGTGGATTTATTTTGGGGACTTTTATTCTGTTTCATTGGTCTATGTGTCTGTTTTTGTGCCAGTACCATACTGTTTTAGTTACATTAGTTTTTTAAGTCAGGTGGTGTGATGCGTTCAATTTTGTTGTTTTGGTTTAAGATTGCTTTTGCTATACTGTGCCTCTTGTGGTTTCATATTATACATATTTTAGATTTTTTTTTTCTATTTCTGTGAATAATGTCATTGACATTTTGATGGGGATGGCATTGAATCTGTCGCTTGCTTTAGGTAGTATGATCGATCATTTTTAACAATGTTAATTCTTCCAATTCATAAATATGGAATGTCTTTTCATTTTGTATGTGTTTCCTCTTCAATTTCTTTATCAGTGTTTTATAGTTTTCACTGTAAAGATCTTTTACTTCATTGGTTAAATTTATCCTTTGAGTTTTTTTCTAGCTATTGTGAATTAGATTTCTTTCTTAATTTCTTTTTCATCAATCTTCTTAATTGTACTGAACTAGCAGACATCTGATTCTCTGTTATACACTTTGCCAAATGTCTAACGTTGCTATCAATTTCCCAGAGAATGGTTTCTCTGTATATGTTCTGTATCCTTAAAACTGTTCTAGTGAGAAGAGTTTGTTTTTTTAGTTTTTGAGGGAAAGAGAAAAACTTGCAGAACACTTATAACCTAGAAAAGTGCTCTCAGTAAAAACAGCCACAGTTTATTGAATGTTTACTTATGATATGTCAAGAAATTTATAAAAGCTTTAAAATATACAATTTTACTTTTTATAGTTCTGTGACACAGATAGTATGTGACGTAAATATTATTGCCTTTCATTTATGGGCAGATCCCACACCCATTACCATGACATAATATTGACTCCTTGTAATATCATGTCCCATAAACAATACCAGGCACTTTAGAGGCTAGAACCACAGTGAAATAAGATCCTAGTTTGTGATTGCCTTGGTCTATATACCATTGTTAAATATATGGAATCTACATTCCTTCTGTAAATCCTAACAAAATTATTCAAAACACATGACCAATATTATAATAAATATATGATTCAAAAATTCTAAGAGGATAAAATGAGACTCTTCCAGCAGATAATAAATATAACCAATAAAAAGATAATTAATAATATTTATCTTGGCTTTTGTTTTGAATCACTATGAACCTCTAATAGTTCTAAATGAAAATATGCAAATTTGAGTATGTCTTTCTTTATTATTTTCAATGGTTTTTTATTTCTGAGTATTTATTGGGCATTTTACCTCCTCATATAAAACATATCACAATTGATTTCCTCCAAAGACCCAAGTACCTCAAAGAACACCTGAACTTAAAAACTATATATTTAAATATATTGACAAAATAGGATATTGTTCTGTTCTAATTATTTTAAATGAGTCCAAAAATATATACGGCTGACATATATTTTACCCTGCATCATCTCCAAACTTTTGTGAAGAAAATGTGAGAGTGGACCTGATACTTTTTACTTTTCAAAATTATGTAAACCTCCTTGAACTCAATTGCTGGTAAAATTTCATCTTGTCCTAGTGCGTGAAAAGGTCTTTGTTGCTCTTTGTCTCATAACTTCATTCTTCTCTTGTCATTAGACCCTTAAAAGATACAGAATTTGGGGCAGAGTCAAGATGGCCGACTAGAAGCAACAGCAATTAGAGGCTCCCATGGGAAAGATCCAAAACAGTTAGTGAGTCCTGCACCAGCAACCGACGTATCCAGGTTCTGTCATTAGTATTGACTGGGTGGCTGTTGTGACCCATGGAGAGGAAGGAAGAGCAGTGAGGTATCACAGCCGACCTGAGAGCTACATGGGGCAGGGGAGCCCCCGACCCCCTGCCAAGGGAGGCAGTGAGTGAGCATGGTACCCAGCCTGAGAAATTGTGCTTTTTCCATGGAACTGTGCAACCCATGGATCAGAAGATCCCACTCAGGAGCCCACGCCACCGGGACTTTGAGTCTCAACCATGGAGCTGTGCAGATTCTCAACAGCCACTGAAATCGAATTGGCCTAAGCCTGCCGAGTTCCATATGGGAGGGGCAACTATCACCACTGCTGCCTCTGCCTTCTATCTAAGCCACCTGAGCTCCTTGGAGGAAGGATGGCAGTCAACACTGTGATTGCTGGGCCTCCCTGCAGGAACTCCAACTCCAGTCAGGGTCTCAGGGAGAGAACTCTGATATCTCTGGGCCTGAACCCCTGCATGGGGTGGGGTGCGGTGGCCACAGTCTCTGCAGACCAGCAGACTTAATCTTTCCTCCTGCTAGCTCTGAGGAATCTGTGCAACCCAGACAAGTGGGTTTCCCCACAGTGCAGCACACCTCCTCCACCAAGGGACGGCAAAATTGCCTCGTTAAATGGTTCCTGCTTCCCAAGCCACCAAACTGGCTGAGACCCCCACAACAAGGTGTATCAGACATCCTGTACAGGAGTATTCCTACTGATAACACGCTGGTGCCACTCAAGGTCAGAGATCCCCGGGGAAGGAGCAGGCACCCATCTTTGCCATTCTCCATCCTCCTAGAGTGACATCTCCAGGCATGGGAGTGAACCAGATGAATAGGGCCTGAGTGAATCCCCAGCAAACCACAGCAGATCTACAGAAGAGGGACCTCGCTATGGAAAGAAAAAACAAACAAACAGAAAGCAACAACAATGGTGTCAACAAAAGAAAGTCCCCACAAAAACCTCATCCAAGAGTCAGCAGCCTCAAAGATCAAAACTAGACAAGCTCAAGAAGATGAGAAAGAATCAACGAAAAAACAATGAAAACCCAAAAGACCAGAGTGTCTCTTCTCCTCCAGATGATTGTAACACCTCTCCAGCAAGGAAGCAGAACTGGAAGGAGGATGAGGTGGATGAATTGAAAGGAGTCGGCTTCAAAAGATGGGTGATAACAAACTTTGCTGCGGTAAAGGAGCATGTTCTAACCCAATGCAAATAAGCTAAGAACCTTGGTAAAAGGTTAGGGGAACTGCTAACTAGAATAACCAGTTTAGAGAGGAACATAAATAAGCTAATGGAGCTGAAAAATGCATCATGAAATATTTGTGTTGGATACACAAGTATCAATCCCATTACTGATTCTATACCCAGAGGAATATAAATCATTGTATTATAAAGACTCATGCACATATATGTTTATTGCAGCACTATTCACAATAGCAAAGACATGGAAGCAACTCAAATGTCTGTCAATGATAGACTGGTTAAAGAAAATGTGGTACATATACACAATGGAATACTACAAAGCCACAAAAGGGATGAGATCATGTCCTTCGCAGGGACATGGATGGAGCTGGAAGCCATTATTTTCAGCAAACTAACACAGAAAAAAAAACCCAAATGTTCTCACTCATAAGTGGGAAATGAACAATGAGAACACATGTACCCAAGGAGGGGAACAACACACACTGGGGCCTGTTGGGGGTGGGACAAGGGGAGGGAGAGCATCAGGATAAATAACTAATGCATGCAGGGCTTAAAACCTAGATAATGCTTCGAAAGGTACAGCAAACAACTATGGCACACATATACCTATGTATACCTATGTAACAAACCTGTAAGTTTCGCACATGTATCAGGAAGCTAACGTAAAAAAATAAAAAAAAATGTGTATATAAGTGTGTGTGTGTGTGTGTGTGTATACACACTCATCCTCTTGCCCATGGTCCTGGTCTGAGAATCATACAAAAGAAAAGTTAGCTTATAAAGTTAGCTTATAAGGAATAAAGCGGCCGGGCGCAGTGGCTCAAGCCTGTAATCCCAGCACTTTGGGAGGCCGAGACGGGCGGATCACGAGGTCAGGAGATCGAGACCATCCTGGCTGACACGGTGAAACCCCGTCTCTACTAAAAAAAAATACAAAAAAAAACTAGCCGGGCGAGGTGGCAGGCGCCTGTAGTCCCAGCTACTCGGGAGGCTGAGGCAGGAGAATGGCGTGAACCCGGGAGGCGGAGCTTGCAGTGAGCTGAGATCTGGCCACTGCACTCCAGCCTGGGCGGCAGAGCGAGACTCCGTCTCAAAAAAAAAAAAGGAATAAAGCAATGTTGATTCATGAAAAGCTAAATAGTGATTGACAAGCAATATCAAACCTATATAGACAGGGTCAAGTTGAGTGAAAAATTCAAGAGAGAGAATTATGACTTGCTGGGCTTACTTGTAGATGTGTAGATTTCAGAAAAGTCATAAACACTGAGAAATTCATATAAATAAAAACAAAAGTGTTACAGCTGTGTAGAAATCTGGGAAATATATATAGAATGGATTGACAAATCCAATGTGTGCCTTTGAGACCAGCTGTTCTTTTTAATATTGCTTACTAGGAAGACTGTAGTTACCATTCTTGGACTGATAATATATAATAGTTTTCTGCAGATTGTGTCTCTTAATTGACTACTTTACTTTGAAAATAAAAATAATATGAAGTTTAATATTTAATATCATCCTATTTTTTATTTATATTTTTATTGGAAATATTCTCATGTTTTCCATATTTTCCTAATGTTCTGCAATAACTATATATGACTTTTAATCAGAAAAAATACATGCTATTAAAATTAGCTAATATATAGTTATGTTTAAACTTGCTAGATGAAGCAAATAGTGAAAATGATAACATTAAAATAATTTTATTCTTTGGGTAATTTTTAAAAATGGCTCGTGCAAAGTGAAGTTAATTTAGTGATTGTCCATGTTTTATGTTGTAAATATTTTCATATGTGAGCTTGAAAATATATATATATATATATATATATATATATATATATATATATATATAGTGGAAACGGTTCTTATGTTCTCTATCAGTATTCAGTGAAACATTATGAGACTACTCGTAAACTTTCAAGAAGCTATGGAATAAAAAACAACTAAATAAACAACTGAGTCACTGAACAAATGAATAAATAATGTATCCCAATTTGAACATGTGGCTTGAAAACAATTTTGTCATGTACAGGTAGTACAGAATGAAATGTTCCGAACAACTGAATGAATATAGGATAACCTTGTGACTGATCTCAAATATTCTGAAGTGAGAAATGCCCTCACAATTGACTTTCTGCAAAAGCCATCTCCATAAAGCCATCACGCTTGACTTACATCTTAAAGTTTAGAAAAATGCTGCCTCCTCTGGTGTGCTACACAGCTTTTAGTGTACTTTATAGTATTTAGATGTAATTAACAATGTCGTTAAATTAGACACATACCTCCACAGAGTTTTAGAGGCCCGAAGTGTTTTTACAGAGTATTTAATCCAAGTCCTTCATCTATTGGATCATAGAGAAGTGGCATAAACACTAAAAATATTGCCCCAGTTCACACAGTAAGTCAGCATTGACTCCAGACTATCCATGCCCACTCCTCATTCCCTATATAGCAGTGAGACTGCTTTTCTTAACACACAGATACACAGTTATAGGAAAAATAGACATACCCTATTACTTTATATTTCATCCACTCCCACCCTCACTTTCTTTTGTAGTCGTGAGTCGTAACTAAAATTGAGATACATCACAGAAATAAAATGTAATGAAAAAAGTCTAACAAAGGCTATTAATATTGAGATCTGCAGAACTCTTAACATACTACAAACTCATCCTAATCTCTGCTCTGTGATGCTTGACCACACTCTAGCATGACTTCTAGCAGCATTCAGCTGTGTGACCCTCAGATGACCACCTTTAAAATATCTGCCTGAGAACATTCAGTGTTGGCAGGAAAATGTACCGTTTGCTCCAGCTAAAACCTGGTGATAGGCAGATATCTCCCTCAATTCCCTATTAGGGCGATTACTTTAAAAATCTGTCAATTATCAAACCTTTCTCTGCTTTTTTCTTTCTTTTTTTTTTTTTTTTTTGACAGCACTGAATTGTCGCCCAGGCCAGAGTGAAGTGCAGTGGCACAATCATTGCTCACTGTAACCTCAAACTCCTTGCCTCAAGCGGTCCTCCTGCCTCAGCTGCCTGAGTATCTGGGACTCCAGGAGCAGGCCACCAGGCTCGGCTAATTTTTTGTAAAGACAGGATCTGGCTTTGTGCCCAGGCTGTTGTCAAGCTGTCCTTCCACCTCCTTCCCATATGCTGCGATTACTGCGGTGAGCCACCAAACCTGACCCTCTGTGTTTTGAGATGCAAATCTACCAATCAAAACTGTTTTCTCAAAGACCTGAGAGCCACCTCTGAAATGGTAATAGTTAGGGAACTGACTCTCTCAATATAGCTCCCGGGCCTGGTGAAAGTATAAAGGCCTACCATTTGTGGGCACCTAACTTCAACTTGTTATAAAGACAGATATTTGTTTCTCCTCCCAATAGGCAAATCCATGTGGCCTGGTCACAGGGACCTGGCCCCTTCCCACCAATCAACGCCTTTCCTTTAGCACACCCAACCCTGTAAAATGTTTCCTGCCTTTGTTTGCTGGGATCTAAGTTCAGTTCATGCTTGACTCTTTTCCTTACTACAACAATGTTACTGAGTTAAATCTGTCCTTATTGCTTTAATTTGTGTCTGACATTATGTCTCCCCGATAATATGTTGCTGGATGCATAACTGAGTAAGCCTATCTCATTTAACTAGCCAGGGAGAGTATCAGGGCCTACACTACAATATGATAACATGTACATGAAATCATTGGCTTACCTTCAATGCCTTTATTGCATACTGTATTTTGATATTAAATATTTTAAACATGTACATCAATTGCTGAATGGCTTCAGTGTAGGTTGAGAACTGTACTGTGAATGCTAGAGATAAGACTGACTCCACACCCTGTCCAAACAGTTTTACTGAGAAAAATCACTGCTCCCTAACCTTGAGGTAGGCCAAGTACAGGCTGTTTTCAAAGGCCAGATGGATTAAATGTGTGAAATCTTTGTTACAAATCATAGGGAGTCCAGGGAACTGTATCTAACTAGAGTGGAGAGATCTTGCAAGAACATTTGAATTCACAATAAAAATAAATGTTAATATCCAAGTTAATTTTGAACCTCAGATGGCTATATTTTTACCTACCGTTTAAGATAATAATTTTATTGTATGCATGAAAAAATATTAACTATTTGGGGTTATTTTGCATTTAGGTCTATTAAATGCTGAGATATACATTTTGTATGTTTATTTAATTTTATTTTTCAAGACAGAGCCTCTCTTTGGTTGCCCAGGTTGGACTGCAGTGGTGCGATCTCAGCTCACCGCAGCCTTTACCTCCTGAGCTCAGATGATTCTCCCACCACAGCCTCCTGAGTAGCTGGGACCACAGGTGTGCACCAGTATGCCCAGCTAGTGTTTTGTATTTTTAATAAATATGTGGTTTTGCCATGTTGCCCAGGCTGGTGTCAAACTCCTGGATTCAAGCAATCCATCTTCCTCGGCCTCCCACAGTGCTGGGATTACAGGCGTGAGCCACTCCTCCTGGCCCTGTTTCTCTTTTAAGTAAAGATTAAATTGACTTATTTATAAGAAAACTATTTTGTATCTAGTATATTTATAAATGTAGTTTCTAATATATGCTATATTTGTAGAAATAATTTGTTTCTTTACTTATATTAAACACATTTCATCTTTTAAAAATTATTTCTCTGGGTTTTCAGATATACATGAAAGTTATGAACATAACAGATACTGAAAATAAGAGGATTTGGTACAATTTGAGAGTTTTAAATATGTCAAATATAAAGCCCAACAACATTTTTTTTCTGAAAGTATACTCTCATAAATGCAATTCTTTTAACTAATATAAAAATGAAAACATTTTAAACAATAATTTAGCTTTCAGTTTCTTTAGTTTTGTTGAGAATTACTACTAGGAGATGTATTTTTCTAATGGGAACAAGAAATTATGAGGTTTGCCTACATTAATTTTTATTTTTGTTTGACAGGAACAGGTGTTGGACTTTAAGTTTGCACCAGGAAACCAAGTGTTAGTAGAAAAACTGTGCCAAGATTTAAGAGAGAACATGTGAACCTAACACAGCAAGAAGTCAATGACAAACTTAAACAACTTGATTTCTCTACAGAAAGGCTGAGATGTAAACTTGGCTTTGTTACTTATAGTAAGCACTATCCTCAGAATAGCTAGGGGTACTGGGACTTATGGTAACTCCACACAACTAATGAAAAGTACTTCTTGAGTACCTATAATATTTAAGGCCCTGAGTATTTTACAACACCTAAAATGGTGCTACTAAAGGAGTTAAAATATTTAGACATGAGTAGAATGAAGGATAATGTGGGAGCAATTATTTTTTTTTACTTTAATTTGTAAGTTTATTTATTTTCTTTCTCCCATATCAAACATTCAGAAATGTTGACAAAAATACCGGAAAAGTACTAGAGCTTTGGTGAACAGGATGAGGAGCTGCTCATTCTTAGCAGAAGCTGTAGAAATGGTATATTTTAAATCATTTTTAATGACAGTGTATAGACACAAAAGTTTTTGACTTTGATGAAAACATACTAAGCAAAAGGGGTTCAAGATTTATACCACGTAACAAGCAGACAGGTGCACGGAAGATGGCATATATATATATATATTCTATTTGCATCTTCAGATGCCAAATTTCACTGCTGGATCTTATTCTTAACCTTCATCCTTCTGAAATATTATTGTTGCTACCATTTGCACATTACTTATATTGAGTACTTGAAAAATAGATAATATTTACTTGCTATAAATCTTTTAGATGTTTTAGAAAAAAGAAAGCAAAACTGAAGAGAGGAGGACTTTATTTGATAAATAGCAGACTGATACTCATGTGGCAAATGCCTTCTTAGGTCAGTATACACCTATCCCGCTGCACTCTCTATTGCACAGATAAGTTCATTTTGTGGCTGTAAATGAGGAAGGATGCTTTTATGTGAGTAGCTATAGAACCCTTACACAGAAACCACGCATAAGGAAGGAAAATACTGGCTCTTAAAAGGCATATGTTGCTAGTATAATTCATATTTAGATTATCCAAAAAATATTGGAGTGCTACAAAGTTGTGGTAAATGATGTTATCTAAACTGAAAAATCCATCATACCTCTATAGATACCTATATTTGGAAGAGTGGAGTTTGAAGACAAAGACAGTAATTTTGTGGGTTTAAGAAGAAAAGGCTTTGAGGATATTTAAACAGTAAAAATAGCAGTTAACCTTGAAGAGGCTCTTTCATGAATAACTTGCCTCAAGAAAAGGATCTAGGCCCCTGGAAAGAAGTACACTGGAAGAATACAATTATTATATGAAATTGAAATGCATACTTCATGTGATTGAGCTGAACGAAGGTGGCTTACACCATTTATGTGGCACTGTAAGACTCAAACCAGAGGCAAAAGTTGAAAGGCCGTTTATTCAATTCACAACCAAATTAAAAGGTACAGAACCAATGTTCCCTAAAAGCAACCACCTGAATTAATCTTTAACAATGTGAAATCAAGGGATGTTTTTTACACAGACAGTATACATTTAATGACTAAATTGGAACATACACAGTTGACAGTTAATTTCTATTGAATACTCTTCATAGTATTTTCTAGTTTATATTGAGTCAAAAAACCAAGAAACCAATGCCATAAATGAAAAGATGCAGAGAAACAAAGCCATTATTTCATCAGTAGGAGTGCAAAAGGTAGAACAAATGAAACAACTTCTAATGGAATGAACTATTGATATAATTAAGGTATTATAGAAACTCACCAAATCAAGCTATGAATAAATCAATTATTTTAATTCACCAGCCTGCAGTTTGTACCATATGATGTTTCTCTCTCTCTTCCTTTTTCTTTTTTTTTTTTTGAATAATAATATGTTCTAATAATCAGTAAAAATATCAGATAAAAAAATAAAACTTTTAAGGTGATATAGTATTTTCTAACAAATAATACCACATTAATTTGATAAAGTAATATCAAACATGACTTTAGGCCTATACTGTTGATAAAATGATGTGAAATATGACTTTAAACTTGCCCTATTCATTACTATAACCTATAGTCAGTCAAATATGGCTATTGAACCCTTGAAATGGTTTAGTCCAAATTAACATGTGCTATAAGTATAAAATATGCACAGAATATCAAAGGAAAAATGTGAACTATTTCATTTCATTGACAATTTTTATATTGATTACATATTGAAAGGATAATATTTTAACTATATTGGGCTAAATGAATATATTGTAAGATCAATTATTACCTATTACTTTATCTATCTCTAAATATGCCTAGTAGAAAATTTAAAATTATATATGCAATCACTTATTTCTACTAGACATCATTGTTTCATAGTGCTAGGATATTTGTTAAGATGTTAAAAGAAATGAAGAAGTTTTATGTTCCAGAATTTGATCCAATATGATGTATGAAAATCTTACTACTTATGGCAAAACATGGTCAATAATTTTTATAAGAAATTGTCTTCAAGTTTTCTAAAACAAAACATGCATGTAATATTATATTCTAAAACTTATGTGGCTATTTTAATACAATAGTTGATACAACTAAAATTAGGCATGAGAGATTTGATTTTTGGCATTTGTAATTAAAATAACGCAGAATTTTATTGAAATATTGATGACTTCAAAATGTTTGAAGGAGGTTCATTCAATTACTGGACTTGTTGGTTCTTTTGTTTTTTCTCCTCCACTAAGCTTGTCTTTACCCTCACTTCAGCTACCTACTATTAGTTATAGCCCATACTTTTTCCTATAGTAATTTCAATTTCCTCACTCATCATCTGCTTAAAACATTCAACTCTCCACCTCCTTCTATCATTCTAGTTTTTTCCCTCCAGAACCCCAATTCTAACAGTCATTCAACACACCAGAAACTAGAATTATAGATCTTATAACTCTTTTATAGGTACCAGCCTCATTTCTTCCCACTGTACACAACTGAAAGTTCATGATCAGTCATTAAATTCACTTTGTTTCATATGTCCTCTGATATCTTGCTCCTTACTTGTCTAAACCCTAATCCCTTTAAAAGTTAACTCTCTGCCTACTGCTGCTGAACATGGCTGGAGAAAGACACACGTCCACGATATGGGTCTCATTTTAAGCTAAAGATCATTTATTTGAAGAAGGTCCTTGATGTTGCTCAGAAATGAGATTATACTTCCCTTTACTCTTTCAATTATTATCTTCCTCCATGTATCCAATACTCCTCCTTCATCCCAAGTCCCTGTTAGTGACCTTCTTTACAGTTGCAGTGAATGAAGAATGCAAAGCGTTCCTGAAGACTCCACTACCACAATCTTTTGTTTTGAAAGCAGTGTTATCTAGAGCTTTTGTGACAGAAACACAGAGAACAGAGACCATCAATCTTCAACACATTGTATCTCAAGGTATTGTTAAAATAGTTGTCAAATGGCAAATGCTTATTTTTATTTTTTTAGAGACAGAGTCTCACTCTGTCAACCAGGCAGGAGTGCAGTGATACGATCATACCTCACTGCAGCCTTGAACGCAAATGAATGAATAAAATATAATGTATCAGTGGGATTTTCCCCCATTATTCCACCAAATAACTTTCTTTTGTATTGATTTGCAAAATAATACATTACTAATTTCTATTTGATTTTGATTTCAAGAATGCCTTATTTCCTTCAAGAATCTTTTATTTTTAGTCACAAATAGACAAATAATTTGCCACTAATAGAAAGTAATGAATAATTTAATTTAACATTTTGGAAAACAATAATATATGACACTTGAATTACTATTTATATCATTTTTAATTAAAAATATTTTACCCAAGTGTTTGATTTCATTTATTATATTGACCACTTTCTCAAAATGACCTCAAATTTATGAATTTTATGAACTTGTTTTTTCCCTTTTGAGAGATCGTCTTTTGAAAGAAACATTTTATTTACATATTTTCGAATTTTTTTTGTTTTCCAGAAGAAACACTTTTTTAATGTAACCTTTATTAACTCGATTTTCACACTGCCCCTGACATTAATTGCCAAATATAACTTCTTTTTTGTCGCGTTTCATAATAAGCTTCATAAATTACAAGTCAATTGTAGTCACTTGAGTTACTTGAGTTACTCAATGTAAGATTTTTCAGAGACATTAAAAATTTTCTTTTTCATTTCTATGATTCCCATTATAATACATTCAAGAAAGTATTACAGATTTTATTGTAATTTTTGCAAGATGGTCACTGGTTTCAAAGGTGGTTTAAAAGAACATACTTTTAGATAGGGAACATAACTGTGATATAATTTTGTTCACCATGTCATAAAATGTCATAAAATACATGTGAAATCTGCTGCCTAGGAATCCCAAAGCTTTGCCCATTAACTTGTACAAGCAATGCTGTGTTTACTTGTTTGTTTGTTTGTTTGTTTTTTAAACGGAGTATCACTCTGTCACCCAGGCTGGAGTGCAGTGGCACCATCTAGGCTCACTGAAACCTCCACCTCCTGTGTCCCAGCAATTCTCCTACCTCAGCCTCCCGAGTAGCTGGGACTACAGGCACAGGCCACCATGCCCGGCTAACTTTTGTATTTTTGGTAGAGACGAGGTTTCACTATATTGGTCAGACTGGTCTCGAACACTTGACCTCAGGTGATCCACCTGCCTCAGCCTCCCAAAGTGCTGGAATTATAGGCATGAGCCACTGCACCTGGCAATGTTGGGGTTTATATCCCATAAACTTAATCTAATTTTTTGTCACTGACAGTTTATTGTAACAAAAATATTCATTAGTCAAGATTTTTTTAAAAGTACCTAAATAGCTACATTTTACATGCCTAAGAAACAAAAGGAGTTAGCATGTTGTTTAATTCAATCTAATTCAACTAGTTATTGAAAGGTTCCACGTGAAACTTAGTAGACTGAGTGTTGACAGTAAAGGATAGCACCCTTATCACTCTGGTTCCTGCTCTCAAGTGTCATAACTCGGGTTGGCCTGGAAGAAAAACATATTTAAAATTATTCTGTGACTCCAAAAATTCAAATAAACTGGTTCTATTTGATAAATGTAAATGATTTCCCTTCAAATTCTTCAATAAATGCCTTAAGACTATTTATACATTCAATTTTTATAGTAACTCTTAAATTCATGTGATGTGCTAGAAAGAAAAATAACTTTTGAATGATGCAGGCCTAAGTTTAAATCAGTTTCTACAACTTAATGATGTCTGGCTCTGGGCAAAACTTTACCCTTTCCTGTCTTGGTTTCTTAATTTCTGAAGTGTAAATAAATATCACCCTTTCAGAGTAGCTGTAAGGATTATATGTAAGGTTTACAGGTGCCTGCACAGTGCTTGAAAGTCATTTAGCACTCAAAATATGGTAGCTATTTCTCTAGTATAATGTCTAAGTAGTAACAGATGCATGTTATTAAGATTCTCAGAGACACTGGAAGAAGTTAACATTTAAAAAATAATAAAAAAGAAGAGAAACATATTTCTTCTCAAACCTAATCAAATTCTACCAACTAACTATTCAACATTTGAGTGTTTGAGACAATTAGTGTAACAACAACAACAAAAAATAGGAGATTGAAAATAGAAAAAAAAAATTTCCTCTAGAGATTCTCAATAACAGAATACTATTTAAAGAAGTGAAAATAAATCCATAGATTATCATAGAATTGTAAAAGTAAGAATGATTTCATTAGTTACATAATACAAATCTCTTGTTGTATAGCTGAGAAAACCAAGGTCAAGACAACTCGGATTAATTCCTGTAGTCAACATAGTGAATGAGTTGAAGACTGTGAGTTTTCTTTCCCTCTGCCAAGACCTCTTACAAGAGCAAGAGCCACTTCCACTTGGAAAAACACATACTCAACCACAGAGATTTACACCATACACAGAAATGAAGAAAGAGAAAACTTGCTAAAAAATAAAAGTTAAAGTAAGAAGCTTAAAAATAATTTACAGGTAAAACATTAATAAACTTTATATTTCTTTATGTATCTTTACTACTCTTTTCAGACAGAATTTACATAATATCATTCTAATCACATGATTAAGACCATTTAATTTGTAAAAAGTTATTTATTTTTTCTTTACTCATTTATCAATGTGGTATTTTTCAGACTATTTGGTAACTACCATTACTTACGCATACCATATATTCAATGAACCATCATTCACTACTGAAAAATTATCCAAATTGCCAGTGATAATCAGTCTCTTTGTGGTAATCTTAAACCAACTGATTTGTTTTACACGTACCATATTTGTAACTAGGGCACATGTGGAAACCTGGGACACTTTTGTTAATTAGGTGTGATTTATAAATGTGATATTGAATATCTGTTGTATCTTATTTGGAATTTATAAATTTATGAATGTGATATTCAGAACTTATAAATGTGATATTGAATATCTGTTATACCTTGATGTATGTTGATAAGTCAAGTTCATATTCACATGCAATTCATTTGATTTCTTATTTTTTCATTTCTTTGAGATTAATATCCAGCATTGTGAATACAGCTAATAGTTGAGTATTGTACATATACATTTTACTCAGAGAAAATTTCAAATGTTTTATTCACAAAATTGTTAAATATTTGAGGTGAGGAATATGTAATAAATTTAATTTCACCATTCCACATTATGATAAAAAATCATAACACCACTTTGTACCCTATAAACATATTGCACCTATAATTTGTCAATATAAAAGTAGCATTTAAGTTTCAAAATTTAAAAAAATCCCTTTTTATGTACCACATTTATTTACAATTAATGTAACAATAGAACAGTAATACATTGCCTTAGTCTATTTGGGCTTCTATAACAACATACCACAGACAGGGTGGTTTATAAACAACAAACATTTATTTTTTTTTTTCTTACAGTTCTTGAAGCTGGGAAGTTCATAATCAAATGTGGCAAACTCAATGTCTGCTGAGCGCTCATTTTCTAGTTCAAAGATGATGTCTTTTCACTGGCTCTGTCCTCACATGACAAAGGGACAAAGGCTCATTCAGCGGCCTCTTTTATAAGATCATTTGTCCTTTTCATGAATGTTCCTATCGTAACCTAATCACTGACGAAGAGCCCCACTTCCTAATACTATCACATTGGGTGTTAGGTTTCGATATAAAAATTTCAGAGACACATTCAGTCAAGATCACACATCAATTCAATTCTGCTTGTTAGAAAAGATTTTTTAAAAGAATGAGTTTGTGTGTGTGTGTGTGCATTTGTTATAGAAACTTTTAAATCTAATAACTTGAGTTTATTAAGAGAACCAAAACTAACATCACATAGAAGAAAAAAAGTTTTCTTTATTAATTCTATCAAAAAACGAAGATATAACAGGAGGTGAGATATCTGCCCTCCAGAGATGATGAACATTTTGCGGGTGACAAAAATAATTTGGTTATCAAATTTATGCTAACATCCAAATTGCCTGGCATTATAATTGTATATTATGCTGACTTTAAGATATACATTTTTAAATGGTTTCATGGATTAAATAATATTCAGCAAAATAATAGCCTAAAGATATTACATTTCTGCCAGGTTCCATTGAAGTTCGTAAACCTACTACTGCTACACAAACACAACAGGCACATACACACATATTCTTTAACCTCCAAAATATCACACAACAATTTTTTGTAGTCGAACTTAATAGGCTCCTTAATTTTCAAGAAAATATGTTACATTACCTCAATTGATTTTTTGATATTTAAGAATTTTCCTCTATTGGTTTTTGCTATGAGAAGTCAAATAGTGTCAGTGTACTCCAGGCTATTTCCAGGAAATAGAGCCTCAAAATACTCAAATCATAATGTAAAGTTATAATGGATAAGTAATGTACATAAAGGATTGACTGAGAGATATGTTATATATATATATATATATATATATATATATATATTTCTGTACTTGTCTAATATTTATTGGAAGATCTAAGTGGTCCACCACAGGATTATACTATTGATTGGGTTATTATTTCTATCTTCTCCTTATCTGAATCATTTAAAACACATTTTTTAGTAGGAGTTACCCTCTTTCTAATACAGGGCCACTAAAATAAAAATAAAAAATACATTCATTTCAGCATTGTTAATCAAGATATTGCTCTCTCTATCTCTACACACACACAGACACACACACATATACATATGCATATACACCTATATAGAAAGTTTTCCTAAAAAGTCAGTATTATAAAAAGAATTCTCTTCCTGAAATCCTGATAGGTATTAAATGTTTAGTACTGTCAACATACTTTATTTTTTGCATTTTGCTGAAGTGATCAGTAAGCTCATATTCAGACTATTTTTCATCACAAAAGATACATATTGTGCAGTAAGTACCAGGTAGTATGTGCTTCTTTTGAATCTCTCTTGATTCTGATAATTTATAATTAATTAATCAATTAATTATTTCAGTTTACCTCATATTTTTATCCAAAATAATTATATTTAGATGCTTATGATTTTTGTAAGTTATATTTATTCTTGCTTGGCTCAGAGAAAAAAAGAATTTAATATATACAAAATTTAAATCAAATGGTTTGATCAAAAACATGCTTACTCAATTAGTTTCTGTAGCACGTTCTTTAAGACTACAATCATCATATATTTTATTTCCTCCAGTCTGTATATATCCACTGATAATTTTGACAAAATTATTAAGAATAATCAAGTGTTTGAATATTAATCAAATGCTCCTTTTCAAGGAAAATGCCTCTGACATATTAGACTTTCAATTTATTTCTTGCCTGTACACTGGAGATTTACATGGATTTACTCAAATCTGTGGTGAACTTATTGAAACTAGAAACTGCCTTATTCTTCATTATACCTCCTGTGCCATATATGATGCTTTGCACAAATACGTGTTTTAAGTTATTTGTTGGGTGTGGTACAGGATGGAGGAAGGGAAGTGCTGGGAAGAGAAGGGCAAAGACCGCGGCTAGGGCTCCACTCTCCGACACTCCTCTTTTTACGCCCCAATGTTGCATTTTCCAAGATCAGTCTAGCCCTCCATGCCTCCCTTTCTGTGCCCATAGAAACCTGAGACCTTAAGTGGTCACAGACACAAGTGGCTGGGTGTCAAGAGGAAAATGGGAGCACACCAGCAGACACCAGAGACACTAGCCGACCAGCAACGGCAGAACGACACAGACTCCAGGGGAATTCAGCCAGGGACAGTTGGAGAAGAGTCCGACCCCTGGGCGGCGGGACTCCGGGAGAAGATCACCTTCCCACTCCATCCTCCGCTTCTGGCTCCCCATCCATGTCGCTGAGAGCCACCTCCACCATTCAATAAACCTTGCATTCAACCTTCCAGCCCACGTGGGATCTGATTCTTCCGGTACTCTGGGCAAGAACTCAGGCTGTCACACTGGCGCCCCTGTCGTTGCGATGAGGCAGAGTTTATTGGGCTAACACAAGTTATCTGCAGACGCATAGCTGAAAGAGCACACTGTAACACAAGCCCTCCTGGGCTTTGGAAGTTGTAAACGCTCACGCCTAGAGGCTGCCAAGTGCGGTCACAGTCCAAAAATGCTTCCCACGAAATAATATGCTATATTGTCAAAATTGTATGCTAAAACTAAATTTTAGTTAATTTTAGGATGGCAGTGAAAGAGAATTTCTGGGATATTTGAACACATTATAAAAGTAACAAAAACACTTTAATGGCATATTTATTTATGCTATAAAATCGTCATTTAGATATTTACTCCAGAAAGACATTCATGACATAGCAAGTGTTTGAGTATACAGCATTTTTAGCAATAAATTTACTTTTTTATATATATATTGTACTATAGTGACTTTTACTCAGCTGATGTTATCAACTCAGTTAATGTTCTAAAATTAGCTTTCTCGGTTTTGTGTCAATATAATCAAAATGGTCAAAATAAAAAAAAAATGAAAATTATGTTTCTTAAAATGGCCAAAACCTAAAAGTAGTGAAAATTATATTGCAAAAAGTATTATAAAACTATGATAATCTCTTTATCTCAGTTCTGTTAAAATTACCCCGTCTTTCTTTAATTTATATACTATGAAATTTGAGAGTTAATGAAAAATTATAAATCATATGATACATTAGTGAACACATTATGAATATCTCATTCTCTACTCAGAAAAATGGATGGAGTTCCAAACATTATGAAACAATTATAGAATTTTCAACAAACATAAAATAACCTTAAGTGACATTGTTGAAATAGCAATCATCTTAGCAAAAACACAGGCAGCATTTTCAAAGAGCATGAAGGTATAACATACAAATAAAAAAAAAAGATACAATAATCACTGATATAATAAACAAGAAAATTTCATTCTCACCATAAATTCATAATTCTTAAGGTAATAGATTTTTGAAGAATGTGTACATTGGGCAGTATTATTAGTTGCTCCTGTCTTCAAAAAATAAAACAAAATAAATTGGTGTTTATCTACAGTTTGCTCTGAAATGCCAGAATCTCAATTCTCAATAGACTTGAAAAGAGACAAAATACTTGAGGGATGAGGGCCAAGAGCAAACAACACATTGTTTTTATTCTGTAAGAGCTAAAATAAACTCAATCTGAAACCCAGAAGACACTTCACAAAGGACATCTGAGAATGGTAAAATGTAGCTTCCTAATGAATAGATTCATGGACCATGTTTTTGTAAATCGCAATATTTATTGAAAGTTCAAAATACCTTGAGTCATAGATTTGGTTTCCCAAAACTAATTACTATTCAATATTTTTTGCTTCCTTCCATGTGATTTTTTTCATTAGATATACCATAAATTCTAAGGTTATTATTAGGATTATCAGATACCTGGAGAGATGAAGTGCAAGAAGACCTATGGCATAAAACAAGGGTGGCCAATCTTTTGGCTTCCGTGGGCCATACTGGAAGCAGTAGAATTCACTTGGGCCACACATAAAATACTCTAACACTAATGATAGCTGACGAGCTACAAAAAAAAAAAATTGCAAAAAAGTCTCATAATGTTTTAAGAAAGTTTATGAGTTTGTGTGAGCTGCATTCACAGCCATCCTGGGCTGCATGTGTCCCATGGGCTGTGGGTTGGATGAGCTTGTGTAATAGACAGTAAGTGTAAAGAAGAGATATGTCATAAAGAGGTAAGATGTTTGCTTTTTCTTTAAAGATAAACAGAAGGAAAAAAATGAACTGCCACTGTAGTATAAAGCTCTCTGTAAGTAGGCAAATTTCATAAATAAAAACATGAAAATAAAACAAAGCATATGCATGAAATTTAAATCTACCATGTCAAAAAATAGAACAAAATAAGTCCAGCAGAGGGAAATATTTAAATATACTTTGATATCAAAATATTTAAATCATGTTTGTAAAGATTAACTGAAAGGCTTGAAAGACTAATTTTTAGCTAGTTCATTACTATAAATATTCTCAAACTATTTTTTAAATGACAGAACTGCTAATTGTAAAGATATGATTTTATTTGTGTAGACTGACATATTAAATAATGTTGACCATATGTTTAGTATAAGTTTTAACATTATGTATGCATAATATAGTCTCATAAATTTTAGTGAGACTAATTTGTTGGAAGCATCCTTAGTTTGAATCTGAAGACCTATGATTAGCATCTGTTTGTCAATGAGCTATGTGGTCAAATTACTTAAACTATCCATTGTAATGATATTATCTTCTTAGCTATACTACAAATATAGCGTCAAATAGGACAATATATCAGGGCACACTCTGTAAATGTTTTTATACAAACGCCATATATAGTTTTATGGAGGTAGAGAATATACATATATATATGTGGAATTTAAAAGATTGGTTTGTTACAGACACTATATAAATAGAACTTGATGGTTGACTAGATTAGAGCGAGAAGGAGAGAAAGAAGATGAAAAGAATATTAGTAGATTTATTCCAAGAAGTAAAATAAGCATCTATAGTTAATATAGTTGCTCAGTCATTCCTGACTACTAAATGTAATGTAATCCAAGTTCAAAATTATATAACAAACTAATTAGACTGCCATTTTTATCAATATGGTGGGAAAATTGCCATGGTCTGGAAAGCTGGTCATAATTGGAGATTTTTAGAAAGTAGTTTCTTAGAATGAAAATAATAATGATAATTTAGCCTTCCCTATTCAGAATAAAGAGTGATTTTGGGATCACAGTGAATCCTGTAGCATGTTTGACTTGCTTACTCATTCTCAATTCAAACTGGCAACTTCCTACAAATGTTTTTGAGTTACCTTTATTTTTTCTCCAATACTGTTGGTTTCATTGAATAAAACATAGCTTAAAAAAAAAAAAAAACAGAATCATGAATAACTCTTTTGTGCCACAGGACCAATTTGAATGGCCGAGCCAATGCCGAAATTGGAAAAGTGGCAATATACAGCAAATAGAAGACAAAATGCTACATGATTAAACAAAGGAAAAAGTCTCATAAGATTTGCTTGGTAGCTATGGGTACTTTTGCTTCCAAAACTGTGAACTATCATGACAGTGAAGAAGGAGGCTCTGGAAGGTGGAGCAGGATAGAGGATTGAGGGTTGGGTGAGTGCTCAGAGAAGTAAGGCTTCAACTGATTGTCCTTTAAGCATGTACTACTGTTTTTAAAACAATATTGTAGAGTAAGCAAAGAGGTGAGTATGAAATCTTAAAATAGATTAGTATAGATTATAGAATCATGGCTATAAAAATGTACAAATATATGAAAATAATTGCAAAGTTAGAACTTCATCCCTAATTACGAAAAAAATCTGTAAAATTAGAATTTCCTGTTTAATAAGCCTAACATAAAAATAAAACACATCTTGAAGATTACATATATGTATATATGTAGTCATACATATATACAAAATGGAGAATATTATGCTTTTAAAGTACTGAATCTATGAACATCAATAATAAGATAACTGTTATTTGAAAGAACTTTTTAGAAATTAAATAAGTAATTTTTAATATCTGTGTTTATCAATTCATCACTTTAAGACTGCAATTTGCTCTGATAAAAGACTGCGGTTTAACAATCAATATTTTCCTGAATAAGTGAGCCAAGATCGTGCCACTGCACTCCAGCCTGGGCGACACAGCAAGACTCCATCTCAAATATATATATGTGTGTGTGTGTGTGTGTGTGTGTGTGTGTGTGTATATATATATATATATATATATATATATATATATATATATTTCCCAGAATATAATATGTAAGAATAGGCAAAATATATTTTGTTAATAAATAGTAATAGAGATAAAAACAAAATCATCAAACAAGTGAAAGAAATATATTTATGGGAAATATAAAAGAAAATATTTTGGGACAGTCCATCTGACAGATAAAAGCAGGGCTGTCACTGGATAATCAAAATCAACTTATTTATAATTGAATAAAACAACTTTATTTTATAGCAATTATATACGTTATTTTCTCATTTTGAACCAATGAATAAATCAGATAATGTATTGGTGGTTTGCTTCACTTTTCTTGAACAGGCAAAATATATGCAAATGCAAAGCCACTGTGTAAAACAGCACAGAAAATTATATCCCTGGTTAAATATTTTTGTACGTATTTAGTAGCAAAATATTATTCTTATAAGCATTAATTCAGGGGAAGAATGTATATTTTATGACATAAGAAATAAAATGATAATAATGTTCAATACTAAGAATTTTCTAGTGTTTTCATTGTGGAGAATTCTCCACTGTGGAAAAAGAGTATGTGTAAATAAACATATTAATCAGATATCAGGAATAGACATTTTATTTTCTCAATACAGTGGGATTTGAGCAATGGAAATACAGTATTTTGGTGACAATAACAGCAGTTATTACACCAGAATTGACAGCTATTTGTATTGCCTTCATGGAAGCTTAGTTATAGCAGCAGCAACACTTCATTTTAAGTTGCCTCTGGGGAACAGATGAAATTGTTCCCTGTATAAAAAGGGACGGAGTCGTGCTCTGTCACCCAGGCTGGAGCGCGGATCACATGACTGTTTCCTAGGTTCAGGATTAACGAACCAACAAGCAGGAAAGTTCTTCAGGCTATTGTGCCCTCTTGAAATTATTTACCTAGGCCAGCATTTCCTAACATAGAGTTCTTCACTACACTCCACAGAAAGAAAAAAAAAAAAAGCATTTATATTCATAATAATTTGAGGGGTATTGCAACCTGCTTTTCGAAAATGTATGAGCATGCATGCACACATGCACACACACATATACCTAGTGGACATAATTATTTATAGTTACGGCTATAAATACATATATATATATACACACACACAGATATCTATAATGATAGCATAAAGTTATGTATAAATGACCTGCGGTAAACAAACCTCCTTTACTTCATTTTGTTAAAAATTCTGAAATTTTATGTACAGACTGGCACATTCTCTTTCTGCTACCCTAAAGTGCACAGAGAACTTTGGTAAATGCTGAAGTAAACATTAGCGACAGCTGGTGAATCCTTCAACACTGATGAAGGCAATCTTTTACTTTAGGCCAAAGTCAACCAAACCTGGCTTACATGGGGGCAAATCATGTATATCAGGAACAGATTAGGAAGTTCAGAACACAATAGCAGCTGAGAAACTCATATCCTGTTCCTGGAGTCCTAATACTCTGTACATAGTGATTGCTCAATAAATTTAATTAATTTAAACCAAAAATTAATCAATCATTTAAGAGATTATGTGCAGTGTAGAACTTGTGCTAAAGAATATAGCATTCACTAAAGAAGATATTAAGCGTGACCATCTTTTGTGTCCTACAAAAGATGTTGGATTACAATCATAGGCTCATACAAATTTATAATAGATAAATTCATTTATATCTAAAACAATATGTATATCTAATATGTGACATTTCTAGTTCTACAAATTATGGAAATTATTTATGTAAATATCCCATTGTCCGAAAGTATAATTTATTTAGAAAATCATTCCATCAGTCTACATGAAACTTTCTGGAAAACATCAGAGTCACTGCATCCCCACAGGAAGAACACCCTCTAGGTTTAGGCTTGCAAAAAAGAATCACAATCTCATTCTAATCTGAATAGTTACAGCACTGAGATAAGAGTGTGTCAGATAGATAAATAACTTTCCTGTTGACCTACAATGGGAGTTGAGGTGGCTCCAACCCTTCTCCCTGATAAGACCTCAGCGCAACTCACTGAGATCTCCTCCAGCCACCTCTTTTAAGGCTGGAAATGTGTTTACCTGCCTGCTATAGCCACAACTAATTACTACCCAAAAATACCTCCAGTACTGGCCTGGAGCCTGAACCATCAAACCGATAAATAAAATACTGGGGGAAAATAAATAAATAAATAAATAAATAAATAAATAAATAAATAAGTGCATGAGAAATGAAATAAAGTTTAAGAGACACCACAGGAGATAGTGAACTTGTTCACATACTGAGCACATTGCTACTAAAATCAGCATATGAGAGAACCATCATACAAAGAGTCTCTATAACCAAAGAAATCTTACAGAATCTTTACTCCTGAAAGCACTAATAAGAGAATTAGGCTATAATTAACTATAAGCATTAAAGTCTCATCCTTAAAGGGAAAAAAGAAATTAAAAAATTAAAAAAAAGTCAAATCAAACATAAATTCAAGAATAATTAGAAGAAATAGTCTAACCAAGTGAGAAGGAAACAGAAAAATAACTCTGGTAATATAACAAAAATCGAGTGCGTAACACCCACAAAAGTTCATATGAGCTCTCCAGCAATTGACTCATGCCAACATGACATCTTTGAAATACCAGATAAGGAATCCAGAAGATGGATTATTAAACTACTCGAAGAGATATCAGAGAAAGGTGAAAATGATTATAAAGAAAATTTTAAAAACAGCTCAGAATATTAATAAAAATCTATATAAAGATATGGATATCATCAGTTAAAAACCAATCCAAACTTCTGGAAATTGAGGGAATTACAAAATGCAGTGACAAGTTTTAATAATAGCCTGGAACATGTAGAAGAACAAATTTCAGAACTTGAAGACAAAGCTTTTGAATTAACCCAATCAAACAAAAATAAATAAAAAAAATTAAAAAAAAGAACAGTCTCCAAAAAATATGCAATTATGTAAAATGGCCAGACTTCAGAATAAGTGATGCTCCTGAAGGAGAAGAGAAAATAATAAGTCCGAAAAAAGTATTTGATGCAATAAATGAGGGAAACTTCCCTAGTAGGCTAGAGATCTAGATATCTAAATCTAAGAAGCTCAAATAACTCCTGGGAAATTTATTGCAAAAGGATCTTCACCAAGACCTATAGTCATCAGGCTATCCAAAGTCAACATAAAGGAAAGAATTCTAAGAGCAGTAATAACAAAGCAATCCCACTATTTGATATCTATCCAACGGTAAAGAAGTCATTATATGAAAAAGACACTTGAACATTTATGTTTATAGAAGCACATTCCACAATTGGAAAGAAGTGGAACCAACTTAAGAGCCACCAACTAATGAGTCGATGAAGGAAATGTGCTATACATACATTATGGAATGCTGCTCAGACATTAAAAGGAATGAAATAGTTTCTTTTGCAGCTACTTGGATGGAGCGATAGGCCATTATTTTAAGTAAAGTAACAGAGGAGCACAAAACCCAAAGTCGTATGTTCTTACTTATAAACGGAAGCTAAGTTATGAGTATGTGAAGGCATACAGTGATGTAATAGACTTTAGAGACTCAGAATGGGGAGGGTGGGAGAGGAGCTAGGAATTTTAAAACTACACATTCAGTACAATGTACTCTACTTGGGTGATGGGTGCACTAAAATCTCAGAATTCACCACGATATAATTCATCCATATAACAAAAAAAACCCCTGTATCCCAAATTTAAATAATAAAATTAAAAAAATAATACATATGTCAAATATGTTACATTTATACTTCTACAAATTATGAGAATATTTACAGAAAGAGCCCATTTTCGCAGTCATTCCATCAGTCTACATGAAACTGAAGCTATGCAGTTTGCCCAGCATTAGGAGCAAAGGGGATAAGGTGCTCATTAGTGTAGCTTCAAGTTAATTACTAGAATGGCATTCCTGATAACATTATTCAACTTTGTCAATGTTCTATTGTTGTTTACACATCTGGAAAATCAAAGGCTTAGGGCAGTGGTTGATGACTGTAATTCTAGCACTTTGCAAGACTGAGGCACGTGGAGCACTTAAGCAAAGGAGTTTGAGATCAGCCTGGGCAACATGGCAAAATCCCATCTCTAAATAAAATAAACAAACTAAAAAACCCCACAAAAATTAGCTGAGTGTGATGGTAAATGCCTGTGGTCCCAGCTACCCAGCTACTAGGCAAGCTAAGCGGGGAGAATCACCTGAGCTTGGGAAGTCAAGGCTACAGTGAGCTGTGATCTTGTCGCTACCCTCCAGCCTGGGTGACAGATTGCGAACCTATCTCAAAAAATACATAAATAAAATCAAAAAGAAAAATCAGACCATTTTACACCTCCTTATGTGAATTTTTTACTTAACAATTCCAGAATGTAAGGTTTGACCATTTACAAATCTGTAAATGTATACCTAAATATTTGTCTGCGTATATTTTTTAGGGGAAAATAATTATCCTCCCTGAGTATTAATGTTTTCTCTTCAAAAACAAGGTATTTTAAATTTAAGCTTCTATTTCACAAATATATGATATAAATATATAGGTCATTCTTATTTACAAAAGGTTTCCCTTACAATTCAGGCTGTACTCTTCTCCTGGCTAAACTGAATAGGCGTTGATGAATAAAGAATCCGAAGATGTTGGCTTCAGGGCAACTGAGATAAATCTCATTACACAATATTGTTAAGAAAGCTGCTAGTTTTACACAGGGCAGCTATTATATGTGACATAGAGTAGGCAAAAGATTAAATACATATTGTACATTTTAAAAATAAAATCATTTCAAATTAAAATAGATTCCTGAAAAGAATATATGCTGATATGAAAAAAAGGAAATTTATAAGCAATTCGTCCTTTAGCTTAATTCATTTCACCATATTAAACATACAAGATGGAATAAATAATATTTTTACCTAATTTAAAGTAAAACATTAACTCTATCATAACATTCTTGCTGTATATTAACTTTTATCACTTCCATTGTATATTAGATTGATGTACATTGAAGGATATGAAATCAACATGTTTTTTATCACAATATGATTACAATAGAATATAATAATTTTCCTAAAAATTAGAAGCAATTTTAACAGCCTGAAAACATTGATAGTCTGTAAGAATCCGTATTTTCATTAAGTTGTTAAGTTGTGAAATGTGGAATTATTTAGGTGAATTATTTTCAGGAGACCAAAAAAAGATTTTCACCAAGATTATGAAGATTGGTAATTTATATTGAACATATTTTTATTGACTAAGATTAAGCAAAAATCAATAATTTTCCAGGTTGACTTTAATTTTAAGTGTATTCACAATATGAATATATAACTATATCTCTATAAAAATGAAATATTCTGAACACATAAAATGCAATAGAATGTTATGTTGGCATATATTACTGTATACTATAATGAATAATATATATAAAAATATAACAAATTATTATTCAGCACACATTATTTAAAAACATACATTAAGGATACCTTATTCTTGGAACTGATGTTTTAAATGAAATGAAGGCATTTAAAGATTTAAAAACATTTTGTTGGAATGGGCATTTTGCATTCATTTACCTCTTAGGTTAGATTTAAACCATTGCGTTACACTTGTTTTTAGCACCTGGAACTAGTTTTTTTATAAAATATAACTACCTATCATTTTTAAACAAGCAAAAATAAATGATTTATTAAGCATGATGAAATTGTGTTCTGTATCTAGATTCATCATAAAATTATAGGTATGTCAATACAAATTTGATGTGGTGAGTTGAAAGATTTAAATGCCATGAACTATTTTCTTGATACTAAGAACGAATAACTATCCAGGTGCGGTGATATTTTCAGTTAATGTTTCTGTGGAGGTAATTAAAGGCTTATCAAATTATGACAAAGATTTAATCATATGTTAGGTCACAAATAACTAATCTAAATCTGTCCTCAAGGAAGTTTGTTAAAGTCAGCTTGAATGTGAACTTGTGTTCAAAACTGAGGTTTGCCATTGGGGCCATATCAATCAGCATTTTTTTCTTCAGTTCATCAAACTCTTTTCTATTTATGCTGGCAACCAATAGATGTGCATCTTGTATGCTAATGAAATGTGCAAGTTAATTCATTTAGGCCAACCAATAAACTACTTTTTTCATGTGACGCCGGTTTAATCCCAGCCTATATGTGCTTTTTATGTTCCCTTTGAATTGCATAGTGAAAATACACAGTTCTGTTGTGCGTTCACGCATCCTATAGAAGTCTTTATAGAGGGAGAAAACATTACTGGAGATTAAATAGGATTAGATTCATTTAAAATGCATTTTATATTAATACATGCATATAGATCACACTTTTAAATGTTGATTTTATGTTGGACAGCCATAAAATAGCAGACAGGTCAATTGGATACTATTCTCTAAAAGCTGACTGAGGACAGGAATGATGTGTAACAGGACCTGCCACATAGCAGGTAGAAGGTATTCAGGTAATTTGTACTGAATAAAGGAAGTAGGGAAACTGAAATTTAATACAATTGCAAAGATCTCTATGTGATGCAAATATCCTGGTCACTAAGAGAAATGTTGCAAAGCTCGGTCAATTTATTAGAATTTTTATTGCTTAGTATAAAAATATGTTTTTGGAAATAGCTGTGTATTTTATGGAATTTTCCAGTTTGGATTTAAATGTTTAACGTCTTGTGGTTGTACCTATATAACAACATAATTAGGTATTTTGGGTTTACGTGACTTGAGGCTCTGGTAATTTTTTAGAAAAGACATAAAAATTAATAATGATTGCTGCTTGGGAGATTTAGTGGTGACTGGGTATTTTAGTTACTTCTTCCACCCAGCATTACTGGAAGCTGGAATAATTCCTTAAAGACAGAGTATTACATTAAGGATGCTCCACTTGAATCTCAATTCTAGGTAGTGAACCATCAAAAATATGTGAGTGAGGCCAGGCGCGGTGGCTCATGTGTGTAATCCCGGCACTTCGCGAGGCAGAAGCAGGTGGATCACCTGAGGTCAGGAGTTTGAAACCAGCCAGGCCAGCATGGTGCAACCCCATCTTTACTAAAACTACAAAATATTAGCCAGGTGTGGTGGTGCATACTTGTAATCCTAGCTACTCAGGAGACTGAGGCAAGAGAATTGCTTGAATCTGGGTGGGGGGAAGGTTGCAGTGAGCTGAGATCACACCACTGCACCCCAGGCTGAGCGACAGAGTGAGACTTTGTCTCAAAAAAAAAAAAAAGTATACACACACACACACACACACACACACATATGAGAGGTGAATGAGAGCACCCTTTTTAAAGTTGTTACTCGAAGGAACTTGTTAATGAATTGTCAAATAATGTGGCGGAGATCAGTGTTTCCAAAAGTTTTATCACATTATTGTGAGTCCTGAGAGATGCTCTATAAAAAAAATGTTTGTTCTCAATGAGTTTAGGAAATACTGTGTGCTATTCCACACAAATATTTAAAGTACACATTAGAATATTAAATGCTTATCGAAGTCATTCAATAAATTGTTGAACTACAGAAGTGCTGATGTAGGTAAATACACAAAGGATGAAATATTTTTGTCAATATTAAGTTATTATATTAAATAAGAGAGCATTAGTATTCTAATCTTTTTTAAGTAGATGCCTCATAAAGAGCTACTAATTTATAACATTTCAGATAGCAAAGTACCACCTTGAGGTTATATCAAAAATAAACCCTCCAATGGGGAGGAACACTTGACTTATCTGAATTACACCTGAACAGCTTGGGGACCTCCCCGAGATAAGCAACTCTAACAGCTTGCAGACCTCCTGCATAAAATAAAATAAAATATCCGGAGTGCTATAAAAAAGCAAAATGCTGTAAGTCTGTGAACGTCTTCCTATTTTCTGTTTTATTTATACTGTTTATAAAAGTAAATTACTTGTTTGAAGTACTACTCTTGAAGCTGCCTGGATCTCTATGGGAAAGTACTCCTGTGAATCCTCTTTTATTGAAAGTGGTTGATCTTTAGCTCCGGGGATGAAATCTGCCAGGTTGAAAAGCTTTGCTTTTTAAGAAGAGAGTCAATCTGATTTGAGAATAGAGGGAGACCTTCTACGAAGAACCAAACCTGGTGGAAATTATCTCTTTTAAACTGACTTTGAATAATGTACACAGGGCAGCTTTATTTCTGTAAATAGTTGGGTACAGCTGTTCTTTATGTTTCACCTCCATAGAAGAATTCTAAAGGTAACATCTTAAAGGAATTTGAAACTATTTTGCTATCAGAAAGCTTACTTAGTTTCTTTTTTATTTTATTTTTCTTCTTATTTGCAGTTTTGGTTAAAGAACAAAAATGCTGTTTACTTCGATAAGTTATTTTAACTCAGGGGAATAATTCATTCTAAATATACAAATGACATTCCTGAATCTATTTATTTTACATAACAAGAATACATACAATATTTTCTAATCATCATTTTAGTTTGATCATACGAAACAAAATTACATATGTGGTCCTAGCTAAAGAAGTTGACTTTTATACCTTTAATAACACTAAAACAGGGATTTCAGCCCTTGTTAGAAAACGTTTTTGAGAATCAGATAAAAGCTACGAATATTATTCCTAAGATAATAAAATAGTTTTGCAATCTAATATGAGTTTCCAAGACCTCAGATTAAGAAATGAGTAGGGGGTTAGGGGAGGAACTAGCTATTAGCCTTATTCACTCTATTCTCTTTTGTTGCTTTTCGTCTCTGATAGATAAGGGCTAGATGATTGATTGATAGATAGTTAGAAAATTGATAGATAGATGATAGCCAACCAATGCACATTTACATACCACATGCACTCACAAATTCTCTAACAATCACAGTTATAATTATGAATACA
The DNA here is from genome assembly GCF_003255815.1 of Theropithecus gelada. Taxonomy (NCBI): domain Eukaryota; kingdom Metazoa; phylum Chordata; class Mammalia; order Primates; family Cercopithecidae; genus Theropithecus; species Theropithecus gelada. The sequence goes on from NC_037672.1 coordinate 31,763,529, forward strand.
CAACAGAATATGTCCTAGGAAACTTGAATTGTTCCAGGTTTAAATGACAAAATTCAACATCCCAAGCTAATCTTCAGTATGAGTGAAGTTTTTGAAACTGATAGTTTTAATGACAAAATTCTCTTCAACATTCCTTATGCCTACCCCATTTTGTCACACACAGATTCAAGGTAGAATATACCAGACTGGGGGAGAAAGATATCTTAAAAATTTAATTAAAATACACAAATTATTATATGTCTTTTCTAGAAAAATATGTACTAATTAAATTTTTGCTTATTTATATGGTTTATAGCGGTGAATAACTTGCTCAAAGTAATTTGAAGCTGCCCAGTTCTCCATGAGAAAGCACTCTGTGAATCCTCCTTTTTGGAAGTGGTTGATCTTTAGCCAGAGGGATATCATTTAGAGATGGCCTTATAGAAAGAGACAAGGGCATGTCATGTTTTTTTTTTCAAATGGGAAGCAGGAAGGAAGGTATAGTATTTTAGATTTTTATCAGCCAAATATTCTTTCTATAGCTAAGCATCACCCTCAAATGTCATCCATGAAGATGACATATACATGTGTTAGTTACCTTATACTATTTCTGCTTTTGTGCTTATGCTCTTGGTTTTTCTTTATCTGTCTCTTCTTCCAATCCTAATTTCTTCGTAATTGAGTTTCAATCTCTATTGATCTCAGTTTCATTTGGGACACTTGTAAATCCTTTTTTCTACTAATTCAAAGATGAAGTCATAATGATTACCTTCTTTTCTGTATTTCTAGATAATTTTTAAATCTTATTTTTTACACTAAACATGTATGTTAAGATATTTTTAGAACAATTTTCCTGACAGTAAACCTTGTCTATTCAATGACACTATAATGTTTAATAAAGACTATAAGCAAAACTTGCTTTCTAGCAGTGTCTCTGGGAATAAAATAAGGGGTTCAAGTTTGATTCTGGAACTAAGTCCTTGCTGTCACCTATGAATAAATATGAAATCAAATTTCAATTTCATTATCTGTGGTGAGGATCCATTTGGGAAAAACAATGAATGAGGTAATATTTCTCTAAGTAGTACATTTCTATTCAAATTTTTATATTTAATATAAATTCAAATACCTAGCAGATAATTTCTCAATACAATGTCTTGGTAGGAATTTAATCTATGTTATCAAATTCTTTAGGGATTATTTTGTTTCTTTCTCTTTAATATTGTTGGAAGGTATATCAATATATGTTAAGGTTTTTTTAAGAACATAGACATCTCTGAGATACATGAAATGTGAGTTCAACATATTATGCAGTTTAAAAAGGGGAAAATAAGGCATGACATGTGAGGATCTTTATAAAAATGATCATTCTTTAAAATATCTAACACAAGACTTTATTTGAAGAGAAAATAATAGAAAATGAGGTGTTACGATGAAGGAGTTGAATTCAACTTTTCAGTATCTATTTAAATAACTTTAATGAGACATTTTTCTCTAAATAATGATTTAGATAAACCTTCTGTAATAAGTTACTCATCTTGCTTATGAGTATATGATTGATATAAAGAAAGGCTAGTATTGTTTACTAGCTAAATGTCTCAGGTATTTATAAAATATTTGAAATTTGTCATACCATCAAAAATAGATAAAAAATATTTTCTTACAGAAAGGATAAATACATATTTCTTACAAAGGTGAGTAGCAGTGAAAGAGATGTCCATTCTTTCAGAGGTGTCAGAATGATGTCTAGCTCTTAGTCTCCTAATGGATTTACATTTAAAGAAATTATCTCATTTCAATCTATCTCCACAGTGCCAACGAGTTACAGTTATTTTCTAAAATGAATCTGACATGTATTCACCTGTGTATTATCTGCAAATGTGTTGTGTGTGTTCCTACCTCAGTTGTCACCATCTTCGTGTCATGAGAATGGAGTCTTCATTACAGATCTGTGCCCTAGACATCATTTCCTCTCACATTCTTTAAAGCTTCCAGCATTGAATCTGCCCTTTCTCTTGTCTTTCCCATAGTCTAATCATTCTGTATTCCTTGATTCATTCCTTTCCATTTATAAGGACACTTGTCCATACCTATGTCCTATGCTTGATCTTAGCCAAAAGGCCGAGAAGCAATCATGGGCAACGACTTCATGTCTAAAACACCAAAAGCAATGGCAACAAAAGCCAAACTTGACAAATGGGATCTCATTAAACTAAAGAGCTTCTGCACAGCAAAAGAAACTACCATCACAGTGAACAGGCAACCTACAGAATGGGAGAACATTTTTGCAATCTACTCATCTGACAAAGGGCTAATATCCAGAATCTACAAAGAACTCAAACAAATTCACAAGAAAAAAACAACCCCATCAAAAAAGTGGTCGAAGGATATGAACAGACACTTCTCAAAAGAAGACATTTATGCAGCCAACAGACACATGAAAAAATGCTCGTCATCACTGGCCATCAGAGAAATGCAAATCAAAACCACAATAAGATACCATCTCACACCAGTTAGAATGGCGATCATTTAAAATCAGGAAACAACAGGTGCTGGAGAGGATGTGGAGAAATAGGAACACTTTTACACTGTTGGTGGGACTGTAAACTAGTTCAACCATTGTGGAAAACAATGTGGCAATTCCTCAAGGATCTAGGACTAGAAATACCATTTGATCCAGCCATTCCATTACTAGGTATATACCCAAAGGATTATAAATCATGCTGCTATAAAGACACATGCACACATATGTTTATTGCAGCACTATTCACAATAGCAAATACTTGGAACCAACCAAAATGTCCATCAATGTTAGACTGGATTAAGAAAATGTGGCACATATGCACCATGGAATACTATGCAGCCATAAAAAAGATGAGATAATGTCCTTTGTAGGGACATGGATAAAGTTGGAAACCATTATTCTCAGCAAACTATTGCAAGGACAAAAAACCAAAGACCACATGTTCTCACTCATAGGTGGTAATTGAACAATGAGAACACTTGGACACAGGAAGGGAAACATCACACATTGGGGCCTGTCGTGGGGTGGGGGGAAGAGGGAGGGATAGCATTAGGAGATATACCTAATGTAAACGACGAGTTAATGGGTGCAGCACACCAACATCGCACATGTATACATATGTAACAAATTTGCATGTTGTGCACATGTACCCTAGAACTTAAAGCATAATTTTAAAAAAAGGACACTTGTTTCCCACTTGTTTCAGCTATGTAAAAATAGTCTACTCTTGATTCTTCCTTAATTTGTAGCAGCTGTCTTTTTCTTCTCTTCAAAACCAGACTGTAAAACAGCAGTAATTACACATTCTAGGATTTTTTCCTTTAAGCTCCTGTTCATTTATTATGGCTTTGAAGTGTGGCTTCATCTCCCATTATAGTTTGCTTTAAAATATTGCCAATCACATCTCAATTGCTACATTTAATATGTACTTCATCGTCTACATCTTAGATAATCTCTCTTAAAAACTTGACCAAATTGGCCAGTCTCTCAATCTTAAAACTCTTTTGACTTGAGCAACATTGCTCTTCCAATTCTTTTTTAAGTTTTAGCCACTTTGGAGTCTCTATTTAATATTACTGTTCTAAAATATTATCATGTCAATGAAAAGTATTTTATTATCTCTAAGTGGCTTCTTCCTTGTATTGCCACTGCATTCCTTTAAACATACCATTTATCCCTTTAGTTCTGTCATTTTCATAGTTAGTTATTTCTACACTAGTTTTACAAACATGTATGTAATTTTTTTAGATTTCACCTATGGAAATCTTTTCTAAAACATATTAGGAATTAGTTGGCTTAATAATTGATTATAATTATAAATATGTCATCAGATTGATGTTATAATTTTTCTTTATTTTTCCTAATCCCAGAGACTGTAAAAAATATGATCTTCAAAGTTATTAGAAAATGTAATCTCTTCATGGAGACTTTCTTCATTTAATAGGGTTAAAAAATCAGATTGTTGTTACTTTGATATATAATATGGATTGTTATTGTTTGCAATAGTGTCACATGATAACGTAACACAATGGCTGAGTACAATATACATTACATCCAGCTAAACCACAAGAGCCCATTTGCTGATGATGATTACAGAGAAGTTAATGATAATTATGGTAAATCACTGGTTAACACATATTCTTGCCATTCTAAATTAGCATTAATCATCTATTCCAGATTAATACATTTAAAATAAAGGAAAATCTAACCCATCCAGAATTTAATAAATTACCTTTTGTAGTATTTACATATTCTTAATTATTTTCAGAGAATGTAATATCAATCTTGATGATGTATATGAAAGAGGATAACGATTTCAAAATAAGATTCTCAATTAAATTAATTGAAAACTAACTTACTTTCATCGGTGGAGGCAAGTATGAACTCTTTTTAGAGTGTAACATCGTTGTCTTTTTCTGAATCTATGCCAGTGCATGCCACCTATTACATATTTTTATTTTATCCCCTGAAATGTGTAATGACAAGGCAATTTATCTGCAATGATATACCAGGAAGTGTATACCAGAAAGTATTATAAAGAAAAGCACAGTTTCAAAGAGGTACAACTACTTTCTAAATGACTAACAGTAGGGAGTTTCTAACTCTAAGATAAATCAGAAAATATGCAAATTGCCTTTTTAAATTTGCTTCTTGCAAAATGAATAGTGTCAGAACGACCTTGTACTTGGAAAAAAATTGTATGGGAATAAAGTGTTGAGTCTCAGAGCACCTCATTTCCAAACATTTCAGAGTATATCAGCATGTGCCGGCTTAAAAATTGCCAATTAATAGTTAGTTGCTAATGATACATACAGTATATTAATAAAAAGTAGGCAAAATACTACATCAAACTAAATGCAATTACAAGTTTTTCTTCTGTAAATAAGTGTAAAAATGCTTAGGGATAGACATGACCTTTGGAGTCAAACAAATATGGGTTTCAGCCATGGCTCTGCCATTCATTAGGTATGTCATGAAGGGTTGAATATTTCAGCTCTTGAAGACTAAGTTTCTACTAAGATTAAGTAGAAAATGTGCATACCACCTGCCTTTTAGAGTGGTGTGAGAATTAATTATTATATATGCAAAATGTGTGCATGTAGGTTCCCAATAACTTGGAGTTCATGTGCATATTATTATTTAGCTAATAGAAATTCCATTAAGTATTTGTGAATGAAAGTACTTAAAAAAAAAAAAAGAAAAGAACAGTATGAGAATAGCATAAAACTATTGCTTTGTGATATTTTGTGTCAGGAAAAACTGCAATCATAGTGTCAGGGTATATTTTTGAAAGGGATTACAGATTTCAAGGAGACTCGTTGCTTAAATTAAGAAGAAATAAAATGTCTGTTTAATTTGTGCAATTAGAATGAAATAAGGAAGATTTATCAGGGAAGGACACTTCACAAAGGGAATTTAGATTGTTTACAATATTCCTACAAAATGGATTAGAGTATAAATACAGACCTTGTTACAGGTTTAGGGAAAGCTAGTTTATTTCATGGAGTAGCATAGTGGCGAATCTAATACAATGATAAACTCAGGTTAACAAAGCATGCTTGTCAAATATATAATCAGATAATTCAAGGACAGGCAGAGAATGGAAGCTATAAAATGATGTGGGTGAAGTGACTCCTCACATAAAAGGACCAGAAAGCAAGAAGCAGCTGTTAAATAATCTAATGGTCAAAATAGTTATTTAGAGAAATATTTTTCTATTCTTATAACCATATAAAGAATAACTCAATACTACTTGTTTTGCTAAACAGAAATATACATTTTATGAATTAGGCATAACTTCATTACTGGTATGAGAGTTTAAATTCACAGACGCTGAAGAATGCATTGATTAGGGAAAAACGTAATTATATCTAACATTCTGCTATTATCAATAGTGGTTGCAGATCAGTGCTGTACTTCTGAGTGAGTCCATAAATTTTGTCTTAAAAGAAAATCAGGTCGGGCGCAGTGGCTCACTCCTGTAATCCCAGCACTTTGGGAGGCTAAGGCGGGTGGATTACTTGAGGTAAGGATTTCGAGACAAACCTGATGAAAATGATGAAACCCCATCCCTACTAAAAAAATAAAAATATTAGTCTAGGCATGGGGAGGAGAGTGGGCGCTTGTAATCTCAGCTACTCAGGAGGCTGAGGCAGGAAAATTGCTTGAACCGGGAAGCAAGGTTGCAGTGAGTCCAGATCCCGCCACTGTGCTCCAGACTGGACAACAGAGCAAGACTCCATTTTAAAAAATAAAGAAGAATGGAAGAAAAAAAGAGACAGAATAAAGAAGCAAGGAAGTAAGGAAGGAAAGAAAGAGAGAGAGAGAGAAAGAGAAAAAAGAAAAAGAAAAGAAGAAGGAAGGAAGGAAGGAAGGAAGGAAGGAAGGAAGGAAGGAAGGAAGGAAGGAAGGAAGGAAGGAAGGAAGGAAGGAGGGAGGAAGATCGCAAGAGATAAAAATATTGTGGCTCTAAAACTGATAAATAAATGTTGTGCATAGCATCAACAAGTAAATTATGGTGCAACAATGCAACTTAGAATACATCAGTCCAGTGCAACCTAGAATAAATTAACCAACAAATGGAAGAAATTTAATATGTAAATTCAAACATTTTGAAATCATCTTTGCCTTTACCATTTATTATGGGGACATGAATAAACTTATCTATGGTTAGTTGGACTGTTATGAACTGCCATAGATAAAAAATAATGTAACCCCTCTTTAAAGGGGTTACAATTTTATTGTTATAGCTTTGTTTTTTCTATGTTGACTTGGAGTGCAGTCATTGTGTAACGTAATTGAGAAAAATAGATATAAAATATATTATATATTGAGAAATTAGGACATTGAACTCAATTGTCCTGTAAGATTTTGGTTTGGATTTAGGTATTAAAATTATATAATTAATTGGTGTTAATACATTTGGACAATATGTCCACATGGGTTGCAACATTAATCTGAATTTAGGGTAGATACACTGCTGTTGAATGAACGTATTATAATTGGAATTTATGAAGCTTTGCATCGACATGTTGAAGAAATGGAGCATGCACTTTGAAATATTCTATGTGTATATTTGTAGTCTTTTTCTTAGCTCCAGAGTTGACATTGTAGTTACAATAACAAAATATTTGTGGAACAATTGTATTTTCTGCTGCTTCTGGTATATATTATAGTCATTTGGGATAGTTTTATGTTTGTTAAAGATAATCATTATTTTTCATTATTATTGAAAACTATAATGGCAATAGTATGTTGTGATGGTATGTGGTATGTTCTATGAAAGGGAGGTGAGACTGAAAGCTACGAAGACAGTGGGAAAGTGAAGAGATAGATCTTAAATAAACAGTTGATAAAAATTATACAAAGTAGGTAGAAGGGCAATCTTAGACTTAAGAAAACGGGTAACATAAACTGAAAAAAAACTTTATTGGAATGCTCTAAATATTTAGAAAAATTGTGACAAATATGTTCAGGATTATATAATGTCTACAATATGTGACTTGTATGGCAGTCCTAAAGAGATAACCTATGTTTAAAATTTTGTTCTCCTCTAAACAGTGATGCAAAGACAACAGATGATTTCATCTTGACTGGCTATAATCCTGTAGAGCTTTGCTACTATCAGTATCCAGCCCATGGGAAGGAACAGAATGTGTGAAGGTATTAAGCCTGCCCCTTAAAAGCCTTGGCCTGGAAAGGCCACACCACTCTCCTCACATTCTTTTGGTTGAATTCAATATTACACCTAACTGCAAGAGAGGCTGGGAAATGCAAGCTAATGCTCATGAAAGATTCATTATTGCATGAATTGTTGGTGAAAATCTAGCAGTCTCAGCCACAATGACATACAAAGACATATACTCTGGGGATTTTACAAGGGTAAACTACATCAGTGAAGAACAGATGCACCTCTATAAATACAAATGAGGAGCATCATTCTAATGTGAATCAAACAATGTAAGAAAGAACAAAGGATAGAAACCAGATCGAATCTGGCACCTGCTGATCTAAGTTGAAATACTGACTGCTTAAATTATTACTTCCTTTCCTAGGTCTCAGTATTTGCATATAACATAACATTTTTTAGTACTTTGGAAGTGTTATCCAAATCAAAACATTCATAAATGCAGGTATTTGTTTTTCTATAAACCAAAAACCTGATATATAAAAGAAAATCTTAATGAAACTGAGGTTAGTGAAAAAACTTGATCATCAACAATATAAGAACTGGAAGAATTCTTTCTGGCTGAACGTATTGCATCATATGGACAAAGGTAAATCAGAATACATTTTGCCATATGGTAACATCTTCTCTGAATGCCAACTGTTTAACTGGCAGTACCTGGAATGGTATAAGCAGAAGACCTTCCCTTTGACGACTGTTTCCTGTCCCCCATAATTAGTGTCTACATTTTATTCCTCGCTAGAGAAACCCAGGGCCTTCTGGGTTCTGAATTTTGGGGCAGAGAAGAGGATGTGCCTAGGACATCCTGCCATTTCTAAAGGACAATGTTGCTCTAAACAACATTAAAAAAAAAAAAAAAGGAAATGAAAGAATTAGTAAAATTCAATTGGCAAAAGAGATTTGAAATGTAATGTAATTAGCCAGTTCTGAAGGAAAAAATGACTTTCAATAATACATAGATGAAGTATAAGATCCATTCCAAACAAACTGAGATCCAGCTAAGTTAGAATTTGTTTCTATTTTATGTGAGACAAAATGTATCAAAATACTGAAGTTGAATGTGAGTGTGTGAGTGTATATCTATATGTTTAGCAATAAGTAAAGATTGTTGAAATGATATTATATTTTGTAAAATGTAGGCTAAAAAATGTGTGTGATCTTGGAAAGTGGGGTATTGGGGGACAGGGACTTTATACAGCCATTCAGGTCATAGGTTGATCGATCATCTTCAGTATATTGCTTCCAAGATTGTACTGGAATTTATTTCCATCTCAGTCACTGAGAAGAGCAAACAAGGGATGGAGGGAACATACATGGGAACCTTTTATGATCCATTTCAATCAGTGGCAGACATGACTTTTACCCCCATCCCATTGACTATAACACACAAGAAAGGCTGGGGAAGAGAAGGATCTCATAATTGGCTAACAATTTCTATGACACAATGATTTGTGTATTTTATTTTATTTTATTTTATTTTATTTTATTTTATTTTTTTGAGTCGGAGTCTCTCTCTGTTGCCCAGGCTGGAGTGCAGTGGCCGGATCTCAGCTCACTGCAAGCTCCGCCTCCCAGGTTCACGCCATTCTCCTGCCTCAGCCTCCCTAGTAGCTGGGACTACAGGCACCTGCCACCTCATCCGGCTAATTTTTTGTATTTTTTAGTAGAGACGGGGTTTCACCATGCTAGCCAGGTTGGTCTCGATCTCCTGACCTCGTGATCCACCCATCTCGGCCTCCCAAAGTACTGAGATTACAGGCTTGAGCCACCATGCCCGGCCGATTTGTGTATTTTTAATAATAATTATAACACATCTTTGGTTAATGCTAGATAATAAATTGAACTTACATTCATTTCTAATTGTTCATATAAAAAATGTGTGGAATAATTAATATTTTGGGGTTTGGGACTATTAGAAAGTAATGCTTGTGGTTATAACTCCACAGGACTAGTAAACCCAGTCTGTTAGGAGTATGACATATGAGATGGAGTTTTTTAGAATAAATAATGAAATGAAGGCTTTAAATAAATTAAGATGATGTAAATTTCAGAATATATCGACCTAAGATGAGACAATTTCTTTAAGGAAGATGTCTACGTGTTGTTGATGCAACAGAATCAGTTCACTGTAATTGGAGAATTTCTGGTATGGTCATCTACTGGAGAGGGAATAATGACTTTTGTGGGAAAGATCTTCATTAGGTAGTAGATGTTTGCCATATTGCAGGAATATTGATAGCTCCATAATACATGAAGTCATAAACTTGCAAGATCCGTCTTTGTGAAAACCCTGAAAACATCAGTGACCATTCATCCTTATGTTTTTATTTTATTATTTTTCCATATAACATGAAGTTTAGGAAGGAGAAGGAATTTGAATAAATACTTTCAACATCTACACTGGAACCATGTCTATCATAAGTTGTTTTAACAGAGTTTTTGGGTATACAGAATGTCTGTGAATGATAGTTAAACATATACATCTGATCAATTATGAAAATGTATTCCACAGTATTCTATTCATTCTTCTTCTTGACATTTTCTACACCTTCTTCAGTCTGCCAGCATAATCCCTAGGTCCCCTTTGACTAACTCTTGTCATAACTTGTTTTTACCTGAACACATTTATGTTGATTACCAATCTGTCTTGTATCCCTAATTAGATGGTAATCTCCTTTAGGTAAGGGAACACATTTCCATGTTAATGGATGGTCCAACTATTCAGTAACATGCTATGAATTCTCAGTGATTCCTTTTTATTCTGATTTATTTTTGATATTTTGTACTGTCATATTATTGACTCAGATCTTTCTGTGGTATCTCTAATGTTGTCTCATCTTATTTTATCTGAAGAGATATCAAAGTATCAAGCTTTAGTCCTAATAATATTTAGATGTATTCCTAATATATCAAAAAAAAAAAAAAAAGAGAAAGAAAGAAAGAAAGAAAGAAAGAAAGAAAGAAAGAAAGAAAGAAAGAAAGAAAGAAAGAAAGAAAGAAAAAGAAAGTTTGTAAAAGAAAGAAGTGTGCAAATAAAACATGATGAACCTCACAGGTAACATCATTTTGTCCTTGATCCCTCCATGGACTATTCATATTGTTTCTTGAAGTCTTAATGCCATGCTATCTGTGACAAGCCATTATCATTTTATCTATTTTAATCTTTAGATTTGACATAGTATCCCTTATGAGAAATGAAGGAATGGGCCAAATTAAAGGAATAAGTTGGACTAGTTAACTGCAGCAGGAGCATGTCCTTAAGGCACAAATTGCTCATGCTATTGTTTGTGGCTTAAGAATGCCTTTAAGCCTTTATCCACCCTGGGCGGGCCAGGTGCCCCTTGCCCTCATTCCCGTAAACCCACAACCTTCCAGCTTGGATGTTAGGGCCATTATGAACACATTACAGTGGTGCAGAGATTTCGTTTATGGCCAGTTTTGGGGCCAGTTTATGGCCAGATTTTGGAGGGCCTGCTCCCAACATGTCCCCCTTCTCCAATTTGCAAATTGATCAAAGGCAGCTTTGTCATGGTGAGCTACTTCTTGCAGGAGTCAGGATCCACATCTGCAGACTACACAAAGACAAATAACACAGATTAAAAGCACAGTCATCATTGAAATACAGAGCTTCCAAGTGTTTTTATCCATTCTAATGGCTTACTAGTTGCTAATTTGTCTGCAACTCCTTTAAGCACTCCAGTTCCTGGCATTAAGGTCAGGTGTGCCTGGGATACTTTAAATATTTGTTCTTTTAATTTTAAATCCCTTTTGCTATGCTCCTAGAGTGGGCCATATCTTTTGAGGTTAAGGTGCCATTATACCATCATGGTTCCAGATAATAGGAACTTTTGTCGTACTTCTCATCATTTCTACCATCTAACCATTTTGTTCAGATCATCTGAACATAGTGTGGCCATGGCATGCAGACTGAGAGGAGCCATTCAAGCTAAACATCCCCTTAGGGGACCAATTAATAATGATTCCATAGGTATTATTGTGCAGCACCTCTGCCTGTTCTGCAATGCAATCTTCCTAAACAAGTACATTCATTTTTTCTAACTGGGTCCAATCCTGTTTACAAATAGGTTTTTGAGGGCAGTATACCTCAATTTTAGGAGCAGATTTATTGTGGTAAATACTGAGATCAGAAAGCATGTGTTACTGTGTCATAGAGTGACTGCATCCAGGCATTATTGCCAATCAAGATTGATAAATATATCCAATAAGTATAATTGTTCTCTGTGTCAGCCCTTGTTGAAGGAATACTCACAGCAGTGGTGATAACCACTATCATAGCTACCATTAAATTACTCATTGTGATTGGTTGTCCTGCTTTCCTCAGGTTTTCTTCCACCATCTGTGGCAGCTTCTTGATCTGTCCCCAGGTGTCTGGCTGTGTTCGATGGGTGTTGCTCATGACAGTTGGGGTCCTCCTCAGCGTCAATGTCGACATGGCTGCAACCGGGGGTTCCTCGGGATCCTCCCAGAGTCTCTTCCTTGGCATGACTCATGAAATTGTAACTGAGCATTTTCAATTAGCTGTGTGGAATGAACCACATATGAAAAATCAGAAATCACATGAATAGGGCAGAGCAAGATGGCCGAATAGGAACAGCTCCAGTCTCCAGCTCCCAGCACAAGCAATACAGAAGATAGGTGATTTCTGCATTTTCAACTGAGGTACTGGGTTCATCTCACTAGGAAGTGTCTGACAATCGGTGCTGGTCAGCTGCTGCAGCCCGACCAGCAAGAGCTGAAGCAGGGTGAGGCATCACCTCACCTGGGAAGTGCAAGGAGGAAGAGAATCCCTTTTCCTAGCCAGGGGAACTGAGACACACAACACCTGGAAAATTGGGTAACTCCCACCCTAATACTGCGCTTTACTAAGGGTCTTAGCAAATGAGCACATGAAGTGATTATTATATCGCACATCTGGCCGGGAGGGTCCCACGCCCACGGAGCCTCCCTCATTGCTAGCACAGCAGTCTGCGATCTAACGGCAAGGCAGCAGGGAGGCTGGAGGAGGGGCGCCCGCCATTGCTGAGGCTTAAGTAGGTAAAGAAAGCCACTGGGAAGCTCGAACTGGGTGGAGCTCACAGCAGCTCAAGGAGGCCTGCCTGTCTCTGTAGACTCCACCTCTGGGGACAGGGCACAGCTAAACAACAACAACAACAACAACAAAGCAGCAGAAACCTCTGCAGACGCAAACGACTCTGTCTGACAGCTTTGAAGAGAGCAGTGGATCTCCCAACATGGAGGTTGAGATCTGAGAAGGGACAGACTGCCTGCTCAAGTGGGTCCCTGATCCCAGAGTAGCCTAACTGGGAGACATCCCCCACTAGGGGCAGACTGACACCCCGCACCTCACACGGTGGAGTACACCCCTGAGAGGAAGCTTCCAAAGCAAGAATCAGAGAGGTACACTCGCTGTTTAGCAATATTCTATCTTCAGCAGCCTCTGCTGCTGATACCCAGGCAAACAGGGTCTGGAGTGGACCTCAAGCAATCTCCAACAGACCTACAGCTGAGGGTCCTGACTGTTAGAAGGAAAACTATCAAACAGGAAGGACACCCACACCAAAACCCCATCAGTATGTCACCATCATCAAAGACCAGAGGCAGATAAAACCACAAAGATGGGGAAAAAACAGGGCAGAAAAGCTGGAAATTCAAAAAATAAGAGCGCATCTCCCCCTGCAAAGGAACGCAGCTCATCACCAGCAATGGATCAAAGCTGGATGGAGAATGACTTTGATGAGATGAGAGAAGAAGGCTTCAGTCCATTAAACTTCTCAGAGCTAAAGGAGGAATTACATACCCAGCGCAAAGAAACTAAAAATCTTGAAAAGAGAGTGAAAGAATTGATAACTAGAATAATTAATGCAGAGGAGGCCATAAATGAACTGACAGAGATGAAAACCATGACACGAGAAATACATGACAAATGCACAAGCTTCAGTAACTGACTCGATCAACTGGAAGAAAGAGTCTCAGCGATTGAGGATCAAATGAATGAAATGAAGTGAGAAGAGAAATCTAAAGAAAAAAGAAGAAAAAGAAATGAATAAAGCCTGCAAGAAGTATGGGATTATGTAAAAAGACCAAATCTACGTCTGATTGGGGTGCCTGAAAGTGAGGGGGAAAATGGAACCAAGTTGGAAAACACTCTTCAGGATATCATCCAGGAGAACTTCCCCAACCTAGTAGGGCAGGCCAACATTCAATTTCAGGAAATACAGAGAATATCACGAAGATACTCCTCGAGAAGAGCAACTCCAAGACACATAATTGCCAGATTAACCAAAGTTGAAATGAAGGAAAAAATCTTAAGGGCAGCCAGAGAGAAAGGTCGGGTTACCCACAAAGGGAAGCTCATCAGACTAACAGCGGATCTCTCGGCAGAAACTCTACAAACCAGAAGAAAGTAGGGGCCGATATTCAACATTCTTAAAGAAAAGAATTTTAAACCCAGAATTTCATATCCAGCCAAACTAAGTTTCATAAGTGAAGGAGAAATAAAATCCTTTACAGATAAGCAAATGCTTAGAGATTTTGTCACCACCAAGCCTGCCTTACAACAGACCCTGAAAGAAGCACTAAACATGGAAAGGAACAACCAGTACCAGCCATTGCAAAAACATGCCAAAATGTAAAGACCATCGAGGCTAGGAAGAAACTGCATCAACTAACGAGCAAACTAACCAGTTAATATCATAATGGCAGGATCAAGTTCATACATAACAATATTAGCCTTAAATGTAAATGGACTAAATGGTCTAGTTAAAAGACACAGACTGGCAAACTGGATAAAGAGTCAAGACCCATCAGTTTGCTGTATTCAGGAGACCCATCTCACAGGCAGAGACATACATAGGCTCAAAATAAAGGGATGGAGGAAGGACTCCCAAGCAAATGGAGAACAAAAAAAAGCGGGGGTTGCAATACTAGTCTCTGATAAAACAGACTTTAAATCATCAAAGATCAAAAGAGACAAAGAAGGCCATTACATAATGGTAAAGGGATCAATTCAACAGGAAGAGCTAACCTAAATATATATGCACCCAATACAGGAGCACCCAGATTCATAAAGAAAGTCCTTAGAGACTTACAAAGAGACTTAGACTCCCATACAATAATAATGGGAGACTTCAACACCCCACTGTCAACATTAGGCAGATCAACGAGATAGAAAGTTAACAAGGATATCCAGGAATTGAACTCATCTTTGCAGCAAGCAGACCTAATAGATATCTACAGAACTCTCCACCCCAAATCAACAGAATATACACTCTTCTCAGCACCACATCACACTTATTCCAAAATTGACCACATAATTGGAAGTAAAGCACTCCTCAGCAACTGTACAAGAACAGAAATTATAACAAACTGTCTCTCAGACCACAGTGCAATCAAACTAGAAATCAGGACTAAGAAACTCAATCAAAACCGCTCAACTACATGGAAGCTGAATAACCTGCTCCTGAATGACTACTGGGTACATAACGAAACAAAGGTAGAAATAAATATGTTCTTTGAAACCAATGAGAACAAAGATACAACATACCAGAATCTCTGGGAACATTTAAAGCAGTGTGCAGAGGGAAATTTATAGCACTAAATGCCCACAAGAGAAAGCTGGAAAGATCTAAAATTCACACTCTAACATCACAATTAAAAGAACTAGAGAAGCAAGAACAAACACATTCAAAAGCTAGCAGAAAACAAGAAATAACTAAGATCAGAGCAGAACTGAAGGAGATAGAGACACAAAAAACCCTCCAAAAAGTCAACGAATTCAGGAGTTGGTTTTTTGAAAAGATCAACAAAATTGATAGACCACTAGTAAGACTAATAAAGAAGAAAAGAGAGAAGAATCAAACAGATGCAATAAAAAATGATAAAGGAGATATCACCACCGACCCCAGAGAAATACAAACTACCATCAGAGAATACTATAAACACCTCTATGCAAATAAACTAGAAAATCTAGAAGAAATGGATAATTTCCTGGACACTTACACTCTCCCAAGACTAAACCAGGAAAAAGCTGAATCCCTGAATAGACCAATAGCAGGCTCTGAAATGGAGGCAATAATTAATAGCCTACCAACCAAAAAAAGTCCAGGACCAGATGGATTCACAGCTGAATTCTACCAGAGGTACAAGGAGGAGCTGGTACAATTCCTTCTGAAACTATTCCAATCAATAGAAAAAGAGGGAATCCTCCCTAACTCATTTTATGAGGCCAACATCATCCTGATACCAAAGCCTGGCAGAGACACAACAAAAAAAGAGAATTTTAGACCAATATCCCTGATGAACATCGATGCAAAAATCCTCAATAAAATACTGGCAAACAGGATCCAGCAGCACATCAAAAAGCTTATCCACCATGATTACGTGGGCTTCATCCCTGGGATGCAAGGTTGGTTCAACATATGTGAATCAATAAATGTAATCCAGCATATAAACAAAACCAAAGACAAAAACCACATGGTTATCTCAATAGATGCACAAAAGGCTTTTGACAAAATTCAACAGCCCTTCATGCTAAAAACTCTCAATAAATTCGGTATTGATGGAATGTATCTCAAAATCATAAGAGCTATTTATGACAAACCAACAGCCAATATCACACTGAATGGGCAAAAACTGGAAAAATTCCCTTTGAAAACTGACACAAGACAGGGATGCCCTCTCTCACTACTCCTATTCAACATAGTGTTGGGAGTTCTGGCTAGGGCAATCAGGCAAGAGAAAGAAATGAAGGGTATTCAGTTAGGAAAAGAAGAAGTCAAATTGTTCCTGTTTGCAGATGACATGATTGTATATTTAGAAAATCCCATTGTCTCAGCCCAAAATCTCCTTAAGCTGATAAGAAAGTTCAGCAAAGTCTCAGGATACAAAATTAATGTGCAAAAATCACAAGCATTCTTATACACCAGTAACAGACAAACAGAGAGCCAAATCATGAATGAACTTCCATTCACAATTGCTTCAAAGAGAATAAAATACCTAGGAATCCAACTTACAAGGGATGTAAAGGACCTCTTCAAGGAGAGCTACAAACCACTGCTCAGTGAAATAAAAGAGGACACAAACAAATGGAAGAACATACCATGCTCATAGATAGGAAGAATCAATATCGTGAAAATGGCCATACTGCCCAAGGTAATTTATAGATTCAATGCCATCCCCATCAAGCTACCAATGAGTTTCTTCACAGAATTGGAAAAAAATGCTTTAAAGTTCATATGGAACCAAAAAAGATCCCACATTGCGAAGACAATCCTAAGTCAAAAGAACAAAGCTGGAGGCATCACGCTACCTGACTTTAAACTATACTACAAGGCTACAGTAACCAAAACAACATGGTACTGGTACCAAAACAGAGATCTAGACCAACGGAACAGAACAGAGTCCTCAGAAATAATACCACACATCTACAGTCATCTGATCTTTGACAAACCTGAGAAAAACAAGAAATGGGGAAAGGATTCCCTATTTAATAAATGGTGCTGGGAAAATTGGCTAGCCATAAGTAGAAAGCTGAAACTGGATCCTTTCCTTACTCCTTATACGAAAATTAATTCAAGATGGATTAGAGACTTAAATGTTAGACCTAATACCGTAAAAACCCTAGAAGAAAACCTAGGTAATACCATTCAGGACATAGGCATGGGAAAGGACTTCATGTCTAAAACACCAAAAGCAACGGCAACAAAAGCCAAAATTGACAAATGGGATCTCATTAAACTAAAGAGCTTCTGCACAGCAAAAGAAACTACCATCAGAGTGAACAGACAGCCTACAGAATGGGAGAAAATTTTTGCAATCTACTCATCTGACAAAGGACTAATATCCAGAACCTACAAAGAACTCAAACAAATTTACAAGAAAAAAACAAACAACCCCATCAAAAAGTGGGCAAAGGATGTGAACAGACATTTCTCAGAAGAAGACATTCATACAGCCAACAGACACATGAAAAAATGCTCATCATCACTTGCTATCAGAGAAATGCAAATCAAAACCACAATGAGATACCATCTCACACCAGTTAGAATGGCAATCATTAAAAAGTCAGGAAACAACAGGTGTTGGAGAGGATATGGAGAAATAGGAACACTTTTACACTGTTGGCGGGATCGTAAACTAGTTCAACCATTATGGAAAACAGTATGGCAATTCCTCAAGGAGCTAGAACTAGAAGTACCATATGACCCAGCCATCCCATTACTGGGTATATACCCAAAGGATTATAAATCATGCTGCTATAAAGACACATGCACACATATGTTTATTGTGGCACTATTCACAATAGCAAAGACTTGGAATCAACCCAAATGTCCATCAGTGACAGACTGGATTAAGAAAATGTGGCACATATACACCATGGAATACTATGCAGCCATCAAAAAGGATGAGTTTGTGTCCTTTGTAGGGTCATGGATGCAGCTGGAAACCATCATTCCCAGCAAACTATCGCAAGAACAGAAAACGAAACACCGCATGTTCTTACTCATAGGTGGGAACTGAACAATGAGATCACCTGGACTCGGGAAGGGGAACATCACACACCGGGGCCTATCATGGGGAGGGGGTAAGGGGGAGGGATTACATTGGGAGTTATACCTGATGTAAATGACGAGTTGATGGGTGCTGACGAGTTGATGGGTGCAGCACACCAACATGGCACAAGTATACATATGTAACAAACCTGCACGTTATGCACATGTACCCTAGAACTTAAAGTATAATAATAATAATCATAATATAAATAAATAAATAAATAAATAAGACCAAAAAAAAAAAGAAATCGCATGAATAGGTGTATTAAAAGCAGTCAATACCTTAATTACAGTTACAAGCTCCACTTTTTGAGCTGAAGTATAGGGCATCTGGAAAACTTTACTTTTTGAGCCAGAATAAGAAGCTTCACCATTACTAGACCCATCTGTAAAACAATGAAAATGTTTAGCAGGCTTCAGGTTGTTTACCACAAGAATTGTAAATGCAAACCGTTCACAGTCTTGCTCAGCTAAAGGGATAGTAAAGAAACAGTCTTTTAAATCTATGACTATTAAAGGCCATTTTTTTGTTTTAATTATAGCAGGAGAAGGCAATTCTGGCAGTAATGCTCCCATAGGTTGTATAACTGAATTCATGACTCTTAAGTCAGTTAACCTTCTCCATTTACCTGATTTTTTCTTAATTATGAACACTGGAGAATTCCAAGGGGAAAATGTTGGAGCTATGTGCCCGTTTTCTAATTGTTTAGTAACTAATTTCTCTAAAGTCTCCAGTTTCTCTTTACTTAGCGGCCATTATTCTATCCAAATTGGCTTATCTGTTAACCATTTTAAGGGTATAGGTTAAGGGAGGCTTAACAATGGCTGCCATCAAAAATGATATCCTAATCTTTGGCAGGAACTTTTTCTTTCCACTTGAAGCAGTTTTTTCAAACCTTGCAAATTTTCTTTTCTAGTCCTATACCAGGGACATACCCCATTTCATGCATTGTATGTTGACTTTGAGGGCTATATAATTGTTCTGGAATTAGAACTTGTGCTCCCCATTGTTGTATAAATCTCTTCCCTATAAATTTATAGGTACAGAAGTTATAATTGGTTGAATAGTCCCAGATTGTCCATTGGGCCCTTCACAATGCAAATTACAACTACTGTGATATACTTTAGTGGCTTTACCAACTCCAACTATGTTAAACTGAGCAGGTTGAATTGGTCATGCGGATGGCCAGTGCTGTAGAGAAATGAATGAAATGTCCACTCCTGTATCTACCAAATTTTTAAATTTCTTTCCCTGAATAGTTATTTCATGGGTAGGATGTTTATCAGTAATTCGATTTACCCAATAAGTTGCTTTGCTTGTTTATTTTTGCTTCCAAATCCTCCTGTTTGTTTAATTTCACTTTTTCCCATTCCCACAAAAGACACTATCAGGAGCTGTGCTCTGCGCTCCCCTGGCTCTGCTTTCCAGGGAACAGAAGTATATATAACGATCTGAAATTCCCCCATTGTAATCTGATCAATGATTCCTTTTTGTATTGGTACACCTTTTAAATTTAAACTTGATCTTCCTAAAAGTAATCCTATTGTCCTTGTTGGCAAGGGTCCACAGATTCCTGTTGGGACCTTTTGGGGGGGTTCCCCATGCAGAAGGCTCACAGCTTTTGTGCAGCATAAATCTACTGCATCACTACCAGCTGTGGCAGGGGACAGACATTGTACAGGGGTGAGGGAATGGCCTGAGCTGGAAATGCCCCAGTTTAGAATGGGGCCCGGGATGGGCCCCTCATGGCGTTTCCTGAAATCAAGTTCCCATCTTTATCAAATTTAGAGTGATGTTGGTAAGCCAAATATTTTCCTTTTTTACATTTTGGATATATGTCAAGATCAGCAGTTTTCTTTTTTCCCGTATCTGGCAGCCTGACTCACTGATTTTTTTCTACATTCTTTTTTGGTATGACCATGCTTCCCACAGTTAAAACAAGCTCCAGGAAATGGAGTATTTCCTTTATCCACTCTCAATCCTGCCATTGCCTATGCTAGCAGAGTAGCTTTATGCAGGTTACCTCTGATACCATCACAGGCCTTGATATAATCAACTAAATGTGATTTCCCTCTGATAGGTCACAGAGCAGTCTGACAATCGGGATTAGCATTGTCAAAAGCTAATAACTGCACTATATACTGAGCAGCCGAATCTACAATCATCTTTTTAAAAGGCTCCTGTAACCGAGCTATAAAATCAACCTATGGTTCTCTTGGTCCCTGTTTTATAGCACTAAAGGAAGGGTATTGTTCTCTATCTGAAGTGATTTTTTTCCCAAGCGCTAATGTGCACTCTGCTAAACTGTTCTATGGCATCATCCTGCATGACCAGTTGTGCATCTAAACCAGCCCAGCCACCAACCCTCAAAAGTTGGTCTGCAGTTATATTAATTTGAGGTTGGGCCTGGGCATTACGAGCAACCTGAATGGAAGCTTCATCTGCCCACCAAGTTTTAAATTGTAAGAAATGAGCAGGAGTTAGATAAGCTAGAGTAAGAGGGTCCCAGTCAGTAGGTGTCATCCAACTGGAAACAGCAACATTCGTTAACAGTCCCATTACAAAAGGAGAACCTGGTCCGTACTGATTTATAACTTGTTTAAATTCTTTGAGTAATTTAAAAGGAAAAGGCTCAAATGTAGCTATAATATTTCCCTGTTGATCTGGGGGGTGTATTCTAACAGGGAACTACCAAGCCTCTAAATCACCCTCTCATCCAACTTGCTGAATTCCTGCCTGAATAGAACTAAGAGCGGTCACTCGAGGCAGTGCTCGAACAGTCACTGGGGCAACTACTTTTCACCCAGTGTCCTCCAGAACAGAAAGATCTGGAGGGTCTTTTTCTTCCAAATAATGAGTGGGTGGAGAAGGGTAAGGATGAACCTCTCCTTCCTTTGCCACTTTAGCTTTAGCTGGTAAGTAAACACGCTCTGTAACCTCTTCTGTTACTTCGTTATACTCTCCTTCCTCCTCATCATTGGTATGAAAAAATTCCCAGGTGGAATGAACCAGACCCCTCACCTGTCCCATTGTTACCTGACACTTCCTAGCTCCCCTTCTTACTCACCATGGGGATTGCTTTAAGAGTACTCAGGTGTCCTCCTGTTAGTTTTCCGTTCCAACCGTTGCTCTGGTGACCCTTCAACCTGGATTCAAGCCCCCATGATGGATGCCACTTACTGAGACCAGTTCGGTTGGGGAGACCCTAATCCAGCAGTGCTAGAGGAATTAAAGACACACACACAGAAATATAGAGGTTTGAAGTGGGAAATCAGGAGTCTCACAGCCTTCAGAGCTGAGAGCTCCAAGCAGAAATTTACCCACATATTTATTAACAGCAAGCCAGTCATTAGCATTGTTTCTATAGATATTCGATTAACTAAACGTATCCCTTATGGGAAATGAAAGGATGAGCTGAATTAAAGGAATAGGTTGGGCTAGTTAACTGCAGCAGGAGCATGTCCTTAAGGAACAGATCGCTCATGCTATTGTCTGTGGCTTAAGAATGCCTTTAAGCAGTTTTCCGCCCTGGGTGGACCAGGTGTTCCTTGCCCTCATTCCCGTAAACCCACAATCTTCCAGCTTGGATGTTAAGGCCATTATGAACATGTTACAGTGCTGCAGAGATTCTTTTTATGGCTGGTTTTGGGGCCAGTTTATGGCCAGATTTTGGGGGGTCTGCTCCCAACAATATACACATGTGTTACAAGTCTATACCTGTTTTTGTATGTGCATTGCTCTCTGTAACTTACATATTATTAGGCTTGGTTATCCAGTTTAAAATTATTAATTATTGAAATAATTCTGAGGGTTCCTTAGAGAATTTTAAATTATCAATTATTCTTAAAAAAAAAACTCTTCTGGAATATCACACCTTTTTTTTTTTTTTTTTTTTTTTTTTTTTGACAATCAAATTGTGTGTCAGGGTCCATTCAAGAGAAAATGTGATACTTGTAATTTAAATGTGTAAGATTTCATATAACTTGTGTGTAACAGTAAAAGGACTTTTAAGGACAGATAAATAGCAAATGCACACAGTAGTTACTGCCTCAAAGGCTAAGCACAAGTACATATAGATGGAACTAAGAACGGAAAAGACTCCTAACACTGAGATCCAGATCTCATTTTAGAGGTTATGACTGACCAGGAGCACCCAATCCAAGTTGTGAGCAAAGTTAATAGATGGTGTGGTCCAGAAGTTCACAGTAAGTGCTCCAATGGTAGGCACAGAAACTCACTGGAAGTGGCTCACAAAGAGTAGATTTTTTTTTTTTCCACTGTGCTGTACCATGGGACCTTGTGCATGTTTCTGCCAACAGCAAGATGGTAGGAAAAAAGACACAAGACTACTCTGACATTGTAGTGTCTTTCCAGCACCCTCTATTGACCAAGGTAGCGTTGTGCAAGTAGGGCACAGGATAGTAGGTTTGGAGATATGAGGAAATAAATTGAAAATGGGCACAGATCACTGTTTTGTGTGCTAAACTCTTGTACGTATCTTTCTACATCCATTTATGTTCTACTTAATAAATGCTACTGTCTTTCATACAGGTTAAGAAGTTCTCACTCTTCTTTCCCCAAAATGTGGTTCTAGTTTTCATTGAATTTATCTTTGATTATACCTATTAATTACTCTTCAAATTGAGTCCATCACAGTGAATATTTTAAAATTAACCTTCAATAACTTTTATGAAATAATCAGTGGAATAAAGTTAAATGGAATAAAACAAATAATTTAATATATAATAGGTATGCATAACAAGTAAAGAGAAAATAAACAAAACTATTACAATCTTTATTTGTGAGCTTTTTCTAGTTTATTTATTCCATATCTTTCTTGTCTTCACCAGAGCCTCAGCTGGCCCACAAAAACATTTATTCACTGAGAGATTGAATCCTTTATAATCCTGAATTTGGAATGCTGTAGCTTTCCATTAATTATAATTATTGGTCATGGAGGCACAAAAGGGAGTCCATATAATTCCCTGGGTTCCTGATATTGTTCTTCCTGACTTGATTTTTTTTTCTTTCTTTTTTTTTTTTTTTAGCAGCAACTCAATTTCCTTTGGTAGTTGCAGTCAATCTTTCTAGCCAGTAGAATAGTCTCTTTTTGCCTGTTTGTTTAGTACCATAAGAATCCTCAAATGGCCAAGTGGCAGTCTCATTATAAAGTTTAATGCAATCCTCTTGGAATCCCAGTGGAATAATTCCCTTTACTGGAAACTAAGAGTCCAAAGCCAAGATAGTTACCAGGACAAAACGTTTAAAAAGCCTACAAAGGGGTTATTATGTTTAATAGAGAAACCACTTCCATTTCTTGATTTCCAGACTTGTTTACCTGACTATAGGTGAGACATGCCCATGTAACCATCTCCATTCAAACCATGTAATACACCTGTAAGAACCTTAGTCTTTCAAGGTCTTATCTCTCAGCTGGTGCCATGACTAAATTTTTAATAAGCCATTCCATCTTTGCATTAGACTAATCAACCCTCATGTATGGAGTTTACAACAAATCTATTAATTCCATGCACATTATCCCATCGTTGTACTTTGTTTTGACTGCAAAATAAGTTTATTGATCAGAAATAATGCTGTGCAGACTGGTATAATAGTGAAAAATGCATTCCATGAGTCCACGGAGAAAGCTGCATGAAGATGTATTAATTATCTATTACTCCTGTGAAAAATTGCCATAAACTCTGTGGCTTAAAGTAATGAGATTGATTACTTTACTTTTCCTGTAGGTAAAAGTTTGATGCAGGTTTCACCGGACTAAAATCAAGGTGTCAGCACTTTGTGCTTCTTTCTGAAATTTCTAGGGGAAAATCCATTCTGCCTTTCATTCTGTTTATTTGGTTCCTTGTGGTTCTGGAACCAAGACCCCCATTTTATTTCTTGGTCTAAGCTGTTGATCTAGAGGCTGTCTCATTCTATGATTCATGCCTTTCTTCTTCTATCTTTAATGTAGACAGTGGTCTAATCTTTGTCATCCCACATCTTTATGACCTTTCTTCCATAGTTGCCTATTTCTCCCTAGCTACAGCTGGAAATGTTCCCTATGTTAAAGACTCATATGATTAGACTGAGCCATCCAGATTAAAGCCATTTTTTTGTTTCATTTTATTCACTCTTATCTGCTGACACATTTTCATATCACTGAAAAACTAGAAGTTATCAAATGTGAACTCTCTCATTTAATCATTCACAAATCTTCAATACCAGCAACTTTTGTACACATCATTTTGTACTTTTTTCTAGGTACAAGGGAGAACATATTTTTTCTCTAAGCAAGCTGTGACCCCTACTTGTACCCTATTTTATTCAGAGATGCTAAATATACCTCAGTTGATTTAAATGATGATAATTTTTTTTATCTTTTTTGTTAATAGATATTTATATACTTCTAAGAATCTTTTAGTAAGGTGTGTATAGACCTAAGGAAACAAACAATGAATGTTGAGGCCCCATGAGACAGGTAACAATGGAAAACCATTACTACTGCTAGAGTTAAAGGGGGAGAAATTATATCACCCTTATTCACTAGAGCTCAGCAGAGGAGGGGTCACACAGCAGGAACTGTCTACGAAGCCTTAAAATCACTGCCAGAGGCACAGCGATAAAGCCGGGAGAGGAATAGGAAAGGCGTAGCTTAACTTATATTTCCTTCTGCTTTTGAATATCTTGAAATGTTTCTCTTTGGCTAATGTCAACTAGAATCTTGATAGAAAGGAGCCCAGTTCATCTATTATGTGAAGATCAGCTTCTAATATATAGAACAGAAAAAAGAGAGTAGAGAAAAAATAGGAGTGAATCTAGTTAATAATAACTTGAACAATACACTCCTTTTGGCCATTCAGAATCTTTTTTTCCCGTTTATTAAGATAAAGAAACATTCATGTTCATGGCTAATACAAGAGAAACACAAACTCCTATCAGCTGCCAGATAATTCACATCAATTCACTTATATACTCAGAATTAAAATTGTAATATTGGCCACTACCAAATGTCGATAAAAGAAAGTAAGTGAAAAAACCAATTAATATAAGAAGATATGTAGAACTGCTATAGTTCATGCTTTAGTACACAGTTCCAAGCCCGGGTTTAGGTATCTTCACTTGCTTTCACTACGAAGTCTCTGTTATCTTTGCCAGTTGGCATAAAATAGGTTTTTTTACATGAGGAGGTGATCTAAACTTTCCTTCTCAAACCCTGTATGTATCTTTCTTGCTAATATTGAGAATTTTTTAATGTTAATTTTGCCCTTCATTTTTTTACACAGAAGTTAGTTTTATGAGCCACTTCAATACATTTCCTCATTCCCAAACATAATTTATTTTTCTCACATTGAAGAGCAACACATCCTTGCCTGTGCATGTTTGAGGGTGATTCTCCATGCATGTCTCAAGTTTCTTCAAGTCCTGTGAGCAGAGGCACTACATACTCATTTGTTGTGTCTGCCTTTTTTTTTTTTTTTTTTTGAAAAGGAGTCCCTCTCTGTCGCCCAGGCTGTTGCTGTTGTGAAGTGGCGGAATCTTGGCTCACTGCCACCTCCGCCTCCCACATTCATGTGATTCTCCTGCCTCAGCCTCCCAAGTAGCTGGGACTACAGGCACATGCCACTACACTCGGCTAATTTTCTGTATTTTTAGTAGAGACAAGGTTTCACCATGTTGGCCAGGATGGTCTCGATCTCCTGACCTCGTGATCTGCCCACCTCGGCCTCCCAAAGTGCTGGGATTACGGGCATTAGCCACCGTGCCCGGACTGTGGCTGTCTTTTCAAGAGTGTTGATATAGTAAACAGCTTTGAAATATATAGATAGGATTTCCCTCCAAACTAAATGGAATGTTTGGTTACTGTCTTGTATAGTAGAGATAATGTCTCCATCCAGGGAAATGGTCAGGCAAATTTACTTGTAGCTTGTTATAAAAATAGTGAGTTTCTTAAGCACTGGTTTCCTCAGCTATCATAGAAAACCACAGCATAAAGAATTTCCCAAATCATGTTACTACTGCTCATATTTCTCTTGAGTTTCAGTTTTGTGTATCCAGTTGTTTGTTGTATACATTTCCTTGTTTGTCCATTGATACTATACTCACCTTTTCCTGAAAATTTAGTCTCTATCTTCCTACCTGAACTGCTCCTTATTCTAATTTTTCTCTGTTGCTGAATAATATAATCACATGATCAAGTCAATCACATGACCTCAGTGTCATTCCAGATACCTTTTTTCACCTATCATTTTCAATGGTTCTCTTCCTTCCCTACCTATGTACACAATGCTCATTCTAGTTCCAAAATATTTATTGGGTCTATCCCTTTGCAATCATCAATATTAAAATTGGCCTTCTTTATGTCTCTAAAATCCCTGGGTTCTTGCTATCACCCTTTCCCTTTTCCAGTACTGACACCTCCAACTCTATTCTTATCGCCCTGTCAGACTGATTACTCCTCTGCTTTATTCTCTGCAGTAGTGAGGTTTACTGAATGCTCATGGAAGTCTATGCTGTGCTATTATTTATTTTGATTCCTTGCTCCAAAAGAAGTTAAACTATCTTATGTTCCTCAAGACTCTCTTTTGGTATCATCTCACAGTTGTTTCCACAGACTTCTCAGATTGGGTATTTTTCTACTATTGTGAACAAGTAAAACATCCCTTTCTTTACTTTTTATTGAAATTAAATGTCTAGTAGGTTCAACAGTCTCCAATAGATTATAAGAATTTAGGATTAACAAACATGCCTTTTGATATACTCTTAACTCTCAAAACTTCATCTCAAAATAAAAAGCAATGTTTCCTTTGCTAATCATTACACCAAAAGTTAAAAATAAATTCTTAGTAAAACAAGCCAAGCAATAATTTCTATGATTTGAAGATACTCAAAACCTTGGACTTTCAGGATGATATGTAGATTATATAAGACATTTTTCCAACTCCAAACAAAGGCAGCACATTTTATAAACAAACAATCAAGCAAACAGATGAACAAAGTAACTCAAAAATAGTACCAATTTAATGGGTTTTGCATATATCAAAACTTTCAGTGTGAAATCGATTCTGAAATGTAGCTTTTACACATTATAAAACATTGAAATTATATAGGAATGATTTATCATTCAACCATTTAATATCTAAATAAATATATTAAAAATACAGACAATATTTACATTTTCATATCTCAGAAGTTATTTTCTAAAAATATTGAAACTTGTTTCATAATATTGCTTAACTAATTGTTGATAACAGAAATAGCCTTATTAGCATAAATCCTCAAATTAAAATTGCCCTTATTAGTAAAGAATTCTACCAATGTATATAAAGACACATGAAGATGGAAAATTTATGCGTAATTATTTGTAAGAAAGATCTCTAATAAGATTATTTCAGTCACAGCAGAATAAAAATAAATAAACTTGATTATAATGCAAAATTGGGTAGAGGATTTATTGTATTTATAGAATTCTTTCCTAATGTTTTCTCTGGAAATATGATGTATAACTATATATAATTCTCTGATTTTTAGGATTAGAGAATTATATGGTTTGGCTGTGTCCCCACCCAAATCTCATCTGGAACTGTAGCTCCCATAATTCCCACATGCTGTGGGAGAGACCGAGTGGGAAATAATTGAATCCTGGGGTCAGTTTCCCCCATACTGTTCTCGTGGTAGTGAATAAGTCTCATGAGATCTGATGGTTGTACAAGGGAAAACCCCTTTTCCTTGATTCTCATTCCCTCTCTTGCCTGTCACCATGAAAGACGTTTCTTTTCACCTTCTGTTGTTGTTTTGAGCCCTTCCCAGCCTGGGGGAACTGTGAGTTCATTAAACCTCTTGTTCTTTGTAAATCATCCAGTCTTGGGTATGTCTTGATCAGCAGTGTCAAAACAGAGTAACACAGGGAATGTATTTAAGTATTTATCACTTGCTCTATCTAAATATACATATGCTTCTTTAAACAAACCTGAAATATGTAAATTCAACTTTTCTCACAAAAGATAAACCAGAGTAGTATTTTATATTAGGATTCCCAAGTCCTGGAGGTCCAGAATGGTACCAGTCTGGGCTCCGGGAAACTGGGAAGTGGGCTCCACAGCAGGAGGTGAGCAGCAAGTGAGCAATTACCACCGGAGCTCTGCCTCCTGTCAGAACAGTGGTGGGTGGCATTAGTTTGCCTAGGTTGCACACTGCTTATGAGAATTTAGCTAATGCCTGATGATCTGAGGTGAAACAGTTTCATCTAAAACAATCTCCCCACCTCCGTCCACGGAAAATCTGTCTTTCATGAAACCAGTTCCTGGTGCCAAGAAAGATTGGGGACCGCTGTTGTAAATAACATCTAAACTTACAAAAACAGAAAGATAATTGTTTTCTCATTTACTTCAATATAATTTGAATGGCATAACGTGGATGTCAAAATTTTGTTGAAATTCGACAATTCATGAGTTATGCTAAAATGATTAATTGTGATAGGTAATGGATTACACATATTGTTTAATTTCTTTCTTTCTTTTTTTTTTTTTTAATTTTGTGACCCACCAAGTAATAGCCCAAGTTGAAAGCAAGCGTCTCACATGGTCTCCTGTATCCCATCATTCTCCTTTAAGTTTGTCAAGCTATGATGTATGAATAATTCATTTTTATTTTCATATTAATTCACAGCTGAAAACTATATATATATAAGAGTTTGAATTTTTTGTCCCCATTCTGATTCATAAGTGTCATCCACATTTGTATCTGTTCTAGGTCCTCTCCTGCACCATATTTCAAATATTCTTTGAATATACATTTCAGAACCTTGCATAATTGACAATATTCAGATCTCCGACTTGGCAGGTGTTCTCAGTCTAGCCAAGTCTTCAAAACTAGTATATTCCTATCACTACAGGAATGATTTTCCCAGTTGTCAGCCTTTTAAAAAAAAATCTTAAACTTCTGTATCATCACAGTTTGTCTTATTTGACTGACTTATCTATTTGATTGTAACTTTATTTGATGAAATTGTATAAACCTCTCCTTCTTCTAGCCCTTGGTTATATAAATTCACATGCCATTGTATGCACTGTAACTACTTACGAGCTTTAGAAACAGAAGGAGTTTGTATAAAATTATCGACCAGATTTTTTTCTTATAAGGATTCGGCATATGCTATCATAATAGAAACAGAAAGAGAAAAACAACAAAAAAACTCTGTATAGGTCGGAAAACAAAACAGAAATAAATCTCACCAGAGACTGACATCCAGCTAACAAGTCCCTTCAAATCTGTAAATGCCCTTGTCTTTTGGCTTCCTCATTAAGAA
Organism: Theropithecus gelada; assembly: GCF_003255815.1. NCBI lineage: Eukaryota > Metazoa > Chordata > Mammalia > Primates > Cercopithecidae > Theropithecus > Theropithecus gelada. The sequence goes on from NC_037672.1 coordinate 31,793,097, forward strand.
TCAGTAAAACCGGATTTAGTCACTATGCCTTCTAATAACATTATTTTGAGCAAGAAACCCAAAGGAGACAGAGGAACAATAAGGTTATTCTCATAACAAGGTTGACTACCGAACCTGAAAGTGAAGTTGAAAGTCTCTGAGTTAACACCAGACAGAATCTTTCCACAGTATTTGTACTGTCTGTTGTCACCTAGATTTGTCCCCATGACCCAATTTTTATTTTTATACCAGGATGATTGCCATTATCCTGTCAGTCCCTGAAGATCCTAACATTTTTGTTCAGTCATCTGAGCTTTTATCCAGGCAAACTGCGGCAATATAAAAAATGTATGTATTTGAATATAACCAGTTCTATTTATACTGCTTTAAATATCATCAAGGTGAACTTACTTTTGTGTTGATTTAAATATGTTCTTGGGAAGGTTTACAATAATCAGTTTCTTTCTCTCAGGAAGATTTGCAATAATCAGTCTCTCTCTCTCTCTCTCTCTCTCTCTCTCTCTCCACCTACTTCTCTCTCCCCCTCCAGTACACAGGTATACATATCTACACTCCACATTTACACACACTCAATCATATTTGGAAATTCAAAGGCATTGAAAATAGTGATTCTCTTACTATATAATATCAATTCTCCAGCTACTGATATAAATCTATGCCAATATTCATTAAAGAAAATGAAAAAATACACCTTTTGGTGATTTGTTTGAAATATTTTGTTGGATTGTCAAGGTTCATGTAAATAGCTGCTTACTCAACATCTTCACTTACTTTTTAATAATCATCTAAAGCTTAAAATGCTTGTTTGTTTGCTCGAGCTGCCATAATAAAATACTGGTTGGCTTAAACAAGAGAAACGTATGTCTCACAGTTTTAGAGCCTGGAAGTCGTGGATCAAGGTCTCGTAGGGTTTTGTTCCTGGTGAGAGCTCTCTTCCTGGCTTCTCACTGTGCCCTCACATGACCTTTCCTCAGTATGTGCACATGGAGGGAGAACAAATTTCTCTCTTTTTCTTCTCATGTAAGACCACTAGTCCTATAAGATTATGACTCTCCATCCTTATGACCTCATTTAACCTTAATACTTCCTAAAAGTCCTATCTTCAAATATAGTTACTATGGAGGTTAAGGTTTCAACATAAGAATTAAGGTGTACACAATTCAGCCCATACTAATATCCAAACAGGAACTCTGGCCTTCCCTCAAAAATCTATGTACTCACAATTTTCCGTGCCCTAAAGTTAGAAGCTTCAATCCACGGTGAATCTCACTTTCTCTCATGCCTTGCTTGCCCTCTGACCTGCTCTCATGCGCCCTTCCCCAATCATTCTGTTCCAACTCCATTGGCCACCTTTTTTTTTCTTCGATGTGCAAGACAGACTGTTCCCTTAGGTCATTGCTCATACCTAATACCTCTGCTAGAATACATTAGCCAACCGCCTTAAATTATATACTCAGAGGAGCTTATTCTAATCACAATGTTTAAAATTGCAGCTTATATGCTTCGCATTCGTAATGTTCTTTATCTCACTTAGAATTTTCTTGAGAGAGTGGCAATTAGTTATTACCTTCCAATATACTATGTTACCAATTATCATATTTACGTTTTTATGATCCATCCATCTAAAATATAAGTTCCATATTCAGTGATGTATCCCAAGTGCCTAGAAGAGTGATGAGCACATAGAAAATAATCATAAATAATTTGTTAAATACATGCAATATTTTTGGGTTCTCAATTTAGATGTCCTGCTACCAAAATGTACATGATTCATGCCTGACTTAAAAGCTATAATAGTTTTCTATTGATTCATAACAAAAAATGAAAATATATTGATTTAGAATAACACTCACATTAGAGCACAGCTTAGCTGATCCTCTGATGAGGGACTCAAGGATGGACTGCGCTCTGATCTGGAGGCTTCACTGGGGAAGAATGTTTCTATGCTCATTCAGAATATTGAGAGAATTAATTTCCTTGCTGCTGTATGACTGAGTACTCCCACTTCTTAATGAGTGATTGGTGAAATTTGCTCTCCTATTCCAGAGGCCACCCATAGCCACCCCACCACATGGCTTTCTCCTAGCATGGCAATTTGCCTCTTCTGATTCTAGGTCCCCTCCTGTAGCATATTGCAAATATTCTTTCAATATACATTTCAGAACCCTGCACATTTGACAATGTTCAGATCTCCAGCTTGGCAGGTGGTCTCAGTCTAGCCAAGTCTTCAAAAACTGGTATGCTCCTATCACCTACAGGAATGATTTCCCCTTCAAGATCAGCAAAGAGAATCTCTCTGATAGTAGGGAGAGGCCAGTTCAAAGTACCTTCGCTTCATGAACTCAGGTCCAACACATATAATAATCTTTTTGACTGATTAAAAATTCTTTGATTGAAACCTTATTTTTGTATGTACAAGCTATTCACCTTGCCGTGTAAGGTAATCTATTCAAGGGGGTAACATCCCATCAGCTTTGCTGTATAACATACTTCAATTATAACAGTGACATTCCTTTTTGTTTGTCATATTCTCTCTCTCTCTCTCTTTTTTTTTTTTTTTTTAAGAGGGAGTCTTTCTCTGTTGCCCAGGCTGGAGTGCAGTGGTGCAATCTCAGCTCAGTGCAACTTCCACCTCCTGGGTTCAAGCTATCCTCCTGCCTCAGCCTCCTGAGTAGATGGGATTACAGGCATGCACCACCATGCACAGCTATGTTTTGCATTTTTAGTAGAGATGGGCTTCCACCATGTTAGTCAGGCTGGTCTCAAACTCCTGACCTTGTGATCCGCCCACCTGGGACTCCCAAAGTGCTGGGATTACAGGCGTGAGCTACTGCGCCCAGCCTGCCATGTTCTCTTTACCAGAAGCTAGTTTGATCACTCAAGCGGGAAGAGGTTAAACAAAGGCATGAATACAAAATGGCAGAAAATCATTGGGGGTCACTCTAGTTTCCGCTTGCAATGCAGACTAATAGGTGCTTATAAACTGGCTGCAAATCAAGCAATTTGTTCTATGTTAAAACTCTTAATATTTCTGGAAACAATGTAATAATTCAAGTTATGTACTTGAAAATACCAATTCGCCCCTCACACACAGACACATAGGCACACCTACCACATGCACACACACAAAACTAAGTGAAACAAAGTAAAATTCAACATGTATACCTGTTAAGTATGAAAACAAGCAGTTGTCTCTAGTTCAGTTTTTGTGACTACTAATATATTTAAGTATCTCGATACCTAAATACTTACTAGTGATAATCACTTCCTCTTTTTAGCCCTTTTTTAAATTAAATCTTCTATTGTATGCATACTTTGCTATTTTTTTATCTACTCTTTATATTAGATTTATGTTGGTTAAATTGTTTCACAAACAGTTCCTTGAATTTTGAAGATTTTATTTGCATTTTACTAAGAATTTTTTTGCTTTCCATTTAAATTTATTAATTTTTTAATTGATTATTTTATTTCTTGTCTTTTAAAAAGTCTCTCCTACCCTTAGTTTGAAATAATACTATCCTTATTTTTAGTGTTTTAAAATTTTGTTTTGACCCTTCGTCAAAACAAGAGGGGACTTCTGGGACCACCTCTGGACACTTTATTTATTATATTGTTCTCTTTTGCTACACCAGCACCACGTCATTTTACTACTAAATCTTTGTAATGAGTTTTTACATCTACTAGGAAAACATTTTGCTATTTTTTCTCCTTCAGAATGTCTTGGCTACACTAGGCAATTTAAATTTTTCATACATATTTTATTATAACTTCTCAAGAGTCACAATAAGAACAACAACATAAATGCTGATAGTATTTTGATTGGACCTGTATTAGCTCTCTCTATATAAAACTTTTGGTAAAATTCTTATCTTTGTAACCTTAAGTCTTCCTATCTGTGGGCATGAGATATGTTTCTCCATTAATTTAGATTTTTAAAAAATAATCTTTTAGTAAAGTTTTAGAATATGCTATGCACAGAACTTGCACATCTTTTGCTAGATTGAATCCTATGCACATTGCATATCTTTTGCAGTTTTAGAAAATATATTTTCTTTCTGTTTTTGAGTCATTAATTTTTGGCCTATAAATTGAATGTAACTGCCATAGTTTGATCTTATATCCAGCCCCTCAAGCTTTCTTACGTTCATTGAAACTAACTTTTATAGAAATTCTTCCAAAAGATAGGATATTTTTTCATAATATTAATCATTCATAGATTTCAAATTGACTAGATATTTCATTTCATCAAGTTTAATTTGATACAGCATTAAAAAATAAGTAACAAAAAGTAAGATAAAAAAAATCAAGTGTTAAAGAATGTAGATTATCTGAATTTTTTATACTTTGATGCAAATATTTTAAATTGGTACAGTTTCTTTGGGAACATTTCACTGTTAAAAATTTATACTCATGGCTGGGTGCGGTGGTTCATGCCTGTAATCCCAGTACTTGGGGAGGTTGAGGCGGGCTGATCACAAGGTCAGGAATTTGAGACCAGCCTGGCCAACATAGTGAAACCGCATCTCTACTAAAAATACAAAAATTAGCTGGGTGTGGTGGTGCATGCCTGTAAGCCCAGCTACTCGGGAAGCTGAGGCAGCAGAATCACTTGAACCTGAGATGCAGAGGTTGTGAGATCAGGCCACTGAACTCCAGTGGACAACACAGAGAGACTTCATCTCAAAAAAAAAAAAAAAAACGAAAAACAAAATTATTCTCACATATCCAGGAATTTTACACATAGATGTGTTCCCAGGACAAAGTTAACATGTATATAAGCTTGAAAGCATGTATAAGAAGTCCCATAAAAGCACTGTTTATAAGAGCAAAATCCCCTCAATTCCCATCTGCAGTATATAGAAAAATAACTTGTGTACAGCAGTAAAATTAATGAAACAATGTAAATGCAGCAACATGAATATAGCTTAGCAACATAGTATTTTTTGAGTGTAGACATATACATACACACACAATACACATTTCACAAAAAAAGACCAAAAAAGACATATAATATGATAATATTTTTAAAAATTCTACATTTATAATTTATAAATAAGAACACTTAAAATGGAGGAAGAGAGAGAGAAATATTGACACAAAATTTACAATGACTGTTACCTCTAGGTGTGGGCTTATCAGGTAGGTAAGGAAGAATTAGAACTCTAGAGTCAACTACTAATATGGGTCTTGCTTATAATTTGGGTAGCTAATTAATGAATACTCATTGTAATATTAAGTAAAACTAAAATATTATAAAAACACAACAAAGTAGGTATGTACATGGTATTATGCATAATTATATACCACAAATCCAGGAGACCAAACCCCTAAAAAAGAGAAATTACCAAAATATGTTTTTTGTTTTTATATTTTTATTTATATAAAATATACTTAATAAATATTTTTCTACATGCTGTTTTCTGTTGCCGAATTTCTTTGAATAACAACATTCAAAAGTACATGCATGTGTACATATATTCACACATTTATATTATTTAGAGAGAATAGAGTATAGTAAGAGGACTAAAGCATGATTCTTATTTATATTTATTTTAGAATTGATCAGTCTTTCTTTGAATCCCAACATCACCATTTTCAAATTATGAAATTCAAGCCTTGTCTAGTTTCGTGAAAAGTATAAATACTGTTGACCCAATTGGTATATTTAGGATTAAAGATCCAATACCTTATAAGTGTACAATAAATATCTATAATATCTCATGCTATAACTAATAATAGCTGTTAAAAAAAACCCCTCTATATAACAACTTTAGGGTCTTAGTTTGGATGGCCTTGAAAGCAGATTCTGACATAAGGATTTACGTACAGATAGTTTATTTGGTAGATTGAGGAAGCAGCCAACAGGGAGAAAAGTGACACAATAGAAGGCAAGATGGCCAATAAAAAGTACACCAGAGTCAAAGTTTGTGTTCTCCCCAAATTCATATGTTGAAATCCTAACCCTCAGTGAGCTAGTATTAGGAGGCTCTGACATTTGGTAGGTGATCAGATCATCAGAGTAGAGCCCTTGTGATCGAGAATACTGCTGTTAACAAGGGTACCAGACAGCTCTCCTGCCCTCTTTCTACCATGTGAGGATACCAGAAGACAGCAGTCTGCAACCAGAAGAGGGCCCTCACCAGAACCTGACCGTGCTGCCACCCTGATCTCTTACTTCCAGCCTCCAAAACTGTGAGAAATAATTTTCTGTTGTCTATAAGCCGTTCGATCTGTTGCTCTTTGTTATGGACGGATTAAGACGGCATGTTGTGAAGCTAACTACCAGAGAGTTTACTGAAACTTCATCTTGTGAGAAAAGAGTAAGAAACGGTACAAAATACACACACCAGAATTATCCCACCAGAGAAGTGGAAAAAAGAAGCTGTGAGGCTGGGCACGGTGGCTCATGCCTGTAATCCCAACACTTTGAGAGGTCAAGGTGGGCAGCTCACCTGAGGTCAGGAGTTCAAATCCACCCTGGCTAACATGGTGAAATCCCGTCTCTAATAAAAATACAAAAATTAGCCAGGTGTGGTGGAGTATGCCTGTAATCCCAGGTACTTGGGAAGCTGAGGCAGGAGAATTGCTTGATTCCAGGAGGTGGAGGTTGCAGTGAGCTGAGATTCAGCCTGGGCTGGAACAAGGCTCCATCTAAAAAAAAAAAAAAAAAAAAAAAAAAGAAAAGAAGCTGTGATATTTTAAATACCAAAACAGTCAGCAGCAGGGGATTGGAGAGTTTACCCCAATCGTTCCTTAAGCACAGGTTCTTTTTGTGGTCCCAGAAAAAGCCTTCAGGCAAAAGTTGCATGCTTGCAGTTGGAAGTCAGTTGAAAAGTATTGAAATGAAAAGGTTTGGGCAACTCAAGGAAGGCACTCACTAAGTGAGTTGCTCTTGGCACTCTTCCTTGAGAAGAGAATCTTAAAATTGCTTCAAAAAAAGGATTTTACATTTGAAACTATTCAAAGTGAACGACCATATGTGACTCCCAAGGGGAAGGATTCAAATCAACGATAAATCCTGAGACATTCAAGTTCTACAATGACTTCTTTCATATGATTTTATTTACACAAGATGACTCACAAAAACCAGACTTGATGACAAGATATGTCAGTATCAGACTTAGTGGTATTGATTAGATAGTCCTACCTTTGGATTTAGGTCATTTACACATTAACTCTAGAAATTATTTTTGGCTGAAATTTTCACCCAAAATACAAAAATTTGCTTCAACGAATGGTCTAGATTTCTTACACTGCATAAAAATGAGAACTTATGCCTTAAAAATTCTCAGCATTCTTATCTAATACATCTTATGATACCATCATTTTTATAAAACCACCTTATTTGAGCTATTTATGCTTTTGTGAATGTTTTGTCCATGTCTAGAATGATCTTTCTGATACTCAATCTAATGTATCTTCTTCAGTATTATTTCCTGGAACATGACTTGATACTAGGTCTTAGGTACTGGATTTACTAATTTATAAAACGACTGATAAATATAGCAAAATATAAATTAAATAAAAAAAAAATTAAAGGAATTTAAAAAATTAAAGGAATTATGTTGATATCAGTTGATAGCATGGACATGAGATTGACCAACAAAATTTTCTTTGTTGTTCAGCCAAATGTTGAATGGAAATTTTCTAGATCATGTATTTTTGAAACAATTATTTGAGTTACTGTACTTTTGTTTCATGATTTGTTGATTTGTTTTTGCTTTTGTGTGTTCATGTGTGTGTGTTTTAATAAATACTCTCTCATCCTTCCTATTTTGACTTTATCTCTAACTACATAGACTGATTGAAAAGAGAGTGGAGACAAATGTACAAGATAGATTAGTGTTGTCTCTTTTATATAACTTGCTATACAAATAATGATAAGCAATATCAATATATTTTAGAAGTTCCTGGTAATTTCTGTAAAAAATAAGTGAGTATGTGAAGATGTGACATATCATTTACCACTCTCATTAATAACTGACCAATGAGTTGAGCTTTGTCTCATATACCGTGACATACATCTAACCTGTGGCAGGCTAACAATAGAGAAGAACAAGCCCATTTTAGTACTATTCTCTTTTGTTCCAGGAGGAATCTCACTGCAACAATAAAAATAGATCTATACATTAGAATATTATTAATGGAGTTGAATCTCCTGTCATAACCTATGTTTTAAGGATTTAGGCATCTTAAAGGATAAGGCATATATCAAAATGCTACATGGCTGTAAAGTAAGAAAACATATTGATAACAGTACTTAATCTTTGTAATTAAATTCCAAATCAACAGAGCTTGTTTGAAATAAGGAATTGATTTAATTCAGTTCCATTCAAACAATATAACCTGAGGGTTTTCATGTGCCGATCACCCTGCTCAACACTCTGAATGAAGCACTACTGTTTGATTCTGTCCCTTTCTTCCAGGAAGCTACAACTCATTTGGCGACAATGAAACATCAATATATAAAACAATTTGGGTTGAGCATGGAGCTGCTTTTAATCAGCCTAACATAGTTGCTGGAAGCATCTACTGAATTAGTTTTGTTCAGCTACAAGTTCAATTCCAAACTTAACATCATTGCCCTTGCTGATGTGGCTCTGAGCCAGGGTAGGCAAGAGGCTAACAAAATTTGTCCAATTTACTCTAAGCAATTTGATTTAACTGGCAGTTGTTACCTTTGTGTCCCATCTCCAAACAGGCAGATTTAGAGCCTTGCAATATCCAGGCAGGCTGCACGCCAGGGTGTCAGCACCTCATTGTAACTGCCTGCCCTGGCTCTTCCTACTGTAATCTCTATCAACAGCAAACAGATTAACATTTCACAGTCAAAACACAGGGCAGTGGCTAAAACTCCAAGTAGTGTGTTTGTGTGTGTGTGTGTGTATGTGTGTGCATGTGTGTAATAGAGGCTTTTCACTTGTTTGGACAATAAAGTAAAATATCTTTCTTGTGTCCCAAACATGGCAGGAGGCAACAGATTTCTCACTGTATGTACAAGGATGTATACAATTTATAAATCGAAATGATTTGTAATATTAAGTAGGTGGTACATATGCATAAACACAAAATCCAAACCTCAAATCACCAATTGCTCTGGCTCTAAAGTAGATTATGTTGATTCAGAAGGCATTTGGCTACCTACTGCAAGCATAAAAATGTATTGAGAATGTTCAAATGCAATGCTGCATGGTTGGTTATTCTTTTGCCTAGATATGCAGTGCTTATTTACATTTGTATGTGTTTGCAATAAGGTTGGAAATATTTTGTTGAATTGCAGAAGCATGTATCTTTTTTGAAGAGTGTATCTGTTCCACATGCAAGACTCACTGATAAAATGATGATAAGCCAATACAAGCTCTGTGAAACCATTCTTCTTTTCCAAAGTTAGAATTGGCTTTCCCACTTCACCTGACTGTCATAAGAATTTAGGTCATAAAGATCTATGGACCAGGAACATGGTTATTCAATACAAAATCATTGAGTAAATCACCTAGCAAAGATTTTTGTAACTATATTCTGAACAGCTTTTATATTATGAACTGTAACAGACTATTCTTTTCTAATTCTCTCTTTCCTGAATTTTTTCTAGCCCCATCCATAATTCATGTAATTTTTAATTTCCCAATAAAATTTACTACTGAATAAGTATGTAAGTACACATGATTTACTATTAACAACTATAAAATAATTATATAATAATATAAAATCATTTCAGAAATCGTTCTTTGCTAAGAATCAAAGTCTGAATTTTGGTAATCGTTTTCCTTGTTATCTTTAACACATGTATATTCAGTAAAAATCGTTCAAGAATCTTCACAATGAGTGACAGTGTATTAGTCTCCGACAGTTGCTAAAATATATCACAAATGTAGTGGCCTAAAGCAACAGAAATGTATTCTCTAATAGTTCTGGAAAAGTCCAGAAGTCTGAAATCAAGGGGTTGGCAGGGCCAGTCATCCACCAAGAGCTCGAGGAGGGAATCCTTCCTGGCCTCTTCTAGCTGTTTCTGGTTCCTTGCATTTCGTGACTTTCAATCTCATAAATCTAATCTCTGCCTTCATCCTCACCTGGTCTACTCCCCTGTGACTTTAAGTCTCAGATCAGCCTCTGTGTTTCTCCTATAAGGATATCTTTCATCGAATTTAGGGGAGACTGGCCCTATATCCAAGATGATCTCATGTTGAGTAACCTAATTATACCAATAAGAAGTGTGTTTTTATAAATAAAGCATCATTCACAGGTTCTTGGTAACTTTTTAGGAACCACAATTCAACCCACTGTAGGTAGTAAAGAATTTATGAGGATAAATCTATTTTATTGTAGAAAGAAATTTTAGTAGCAAAATGAGCTATGTTATTCTTAAGAATATTCTGGCAATTATGAGTGAAGATATGGTTAAAGTTTGAACATATATAGAGATGCCAATAGTTATTTTGCAAAAAAGCATTCTTGATTATCTAAGTTATAGGAACCCACCCACCTCCTGACTATGATAATTCAATGAGAAAAATATATATAAATTCTTAGTAATTCTTTCTCTTTTTTACCCATTAACCATGTCCACCTTCCCTGCAGTTCCCCATGACCCTTTCCAGCACAACAGGGTGACTATAGTCAATAATAACTGAATTATCCTTTTTAAAATAACTTTAACGGTGTATTTGGATTGTGTGCAATTCAATGGATAAATGCTTGAGGGGATAGATACGCTATTCTTCATGATGTGCTTTTTTCACACTGCATTCCTGTATCAAAGCATCTCATGTACCCCATAAATATATATATACCTATTATGTACCCATAATTTTTTTTTTTTTTTTTTTTTTTTTTTTGAGACGGAGTCTTGCTCAGTCGCCCAGGCTGGAGTGCAGTGGCCGGATCTCAGCTCACTGCAAGCTCCGCCTCCCGGGTTTAGGCCATTCTCCTGCCTCAGCCTCCGGAGTAGCTGGGACTACAGGCGCCCGCCACCACGCCCGGCTAGTTTTTTGTATTTTTTAGTAGAGACGGGGTTTCACAGTGTTAGCCAGGATGGTCTCGATCTCGTGACCTCGTGATCCGCCCGTCTCGGCCTCCCAAAGTGCTGGGATTACAGGCTTGAGCCACCGCGCCCGGCCTATGTACCCATAATTTTTAAAAATTATCATTAAAAATATGCATCTAATCAATTGTAGTTAGTGGAAAAGCAATATGATCCAGCTATCTTGTACATGGAAGGAAAACTAGAAATGAGTGTTTAGAAAATATGCACAGCAAAACATGAGGTTGCATGAGGAGGATTTTGAATAATAAATTTGTGATGAAATTGCAAAACTGATAAATTTCCCACTGACTTGCTTTATATTCATTAGAAATAGGCTGGTCATGGTGGTTCACGCCTGTAATCCCGACACTTTGGGAGGGTGAGGAGGGCGGATCACTTGAAGTCAGGAGTTTGAGACCAACCTGGCCAACATGGTGAAACCCCGTCTATACTAAAATTAAAAAAAAAAAAAAAAAAAAAGTCTAGCATGGTGACAGACACCTGTAAACCCAGCTACTCTGGAGGTTAAGGCAGGAGAATAGCTTGAACCCAGGAGGCGGAGGTGCAGTGAGCCAAAATTACGCCACTGCACTCCACCCTGGGTGACACAGAGAGACTATGTCTCAAAAGAAAAGAATATAAATTAATTATTTGTGGACCTATATTGTCTTGCCTGTCTTATCTGATAATGAGGATAAGAAAAATCACTATGATGATTAATTGTACATAATGAGAATGCTGAACTTGAAAATGTGGTTACCAACCTCGACCACCTCATCACCTCAAGAAGAAGCACTGTGTGTAGAAAAGTAAGAAAATTAGCACAATATTCTGTATTTTTCTCTGCATCTGGATTCCATTTGAGATAGGCTAATTTTGGTGAGGGACTTACCCTTTTTAGATGGAGATGGAGTAATTAAACATACTTGGATATTTAACTGTGAGCTTGTTCGGGGAGTTATAACCTTGGCTCCTCCATCATTCCGATTGATGCGAGTGTAAAATTTTCTCAATGTACTTCTAATTCCTGGCTCCACGTGAGGGACTGAATATCCTTCTCAGAGAAAGAATTAAGAGAAAGAACCAAGTAAACTTGTTCTGAAACACTGGACTGTGTCAGATAAATTCAAGACATTCATAAAATAAAGAGAGATACAACAATGGTGTTTCTTATAGCTCATGATGTAAAATATGTTGAGAATTAGGTGGCCTAAATGTTTACACATTAACTTGCTCAACAATTATATATTGAGTCACTATGTTCCTGGCCTATAGAGACCATGAACTAAATTCTCTTGATGGATCAAGTGAGAAAAATGATCTTAGTTTTATTAAAGCTTTAACTATGGATCAGGTCATATTAGTATAGGACAACCTGAATCAATGATTCTATTTATACATTAAAAAAGAAAAAAAGAAAGAAAAATAAATATTAATGAACTCCTATTGCTTATTGCTAAAAGAACATGGTATAACATAACTTCTGTTTGAAAAGACTTAAATAATTTAAGGTATACAAATAGGAAACACTAAAAATTCATCAGAAGAAAGCAGAATATAATAATGACTTTGAGGTTCTCAGCAGATTAAATAATAAATATTCTTTAATTTGGAAATTTGGGTTAAATATATTTTTCTTTATGGGCTCTTAATGAGAAGAAAAATGTGTAAGCCCATTAATCAACTTATTTGATGTAGAAAAATGGCTCATTAGTTATTTTCCTTGCCAAAAAATCTCATCTTTTTTAATGAGAGCAAGCTATGATCCCAGTATTATTTTGTGTTATTAAAATAAATGCAGTAATTTATTTCTGTATATATTGTAATTCAAAATATTAATTACAGAAAAAAGATCAGAATCCACTATATTAAAGACATCACACTCAGAACTAGTAGAAATATAGATTAGAATTTGAATACTTCATCTCCTATATGGTATCTGGTATCTGTGCTGCTCATGACATAGAATAATGTATTACTGGCAAATGAGCAGCATACATAGTAAGCTATTTAAGAAACAATGACAGCTTAAGGAAACAGAGTGAAACATGTTTTTAGACTAACATACACATATACATTTTTGGAACAAAGTTTCTTACATATCTCAGAAACAAAGTGTGTTCCTTTATATAATTGAAAATAATGGTGCTAAAAACATACTAAATGCAGTATATCATGGTTGATTTCCAAATATTTATCCTAAAATTCTTAAGCGTTTTGCTGCCAGATGCTACTCTAAATGATATCCAGTATTCACATATTGCTGAAAACTATCCTAGGAAGTAAAATTAGTACCGTACTTCATACACGCAGAAACACAAAAACAGGAATTAATTTGCCCAAAGTTGCACAGCTAGAACCTGGAAGGACAAAAACGGTGACACAGGAGAGTAAAAGAGAAAACACATTTGAAAAAGTGTCGTAGAACAGTAGGAAAACTAGAATTCCATTTTTTAACCCTTTTAGGTACTAATAAAAAACCAGATTCACTTAACAAATAAATATGTTTCTCAGTATCTTGTAGAGATCTGTGCTTTAACACATCCTTCATTTTTTAAATGAGTACAGCCAACATAATATCAATAAAGTGATATAAATAGTAAGTAATATAATCATTTTATAACCCAGTATCATCTTATTTTATATGTCCCAGGCATCTTCTACAAACTGAAAAAATAACTGTTCTGGGCAGATATCTGTTAACATATATGCTGTTTAAAATCACATCCAATAATAATATGAACAGTCACTTGGGATATTTACTACAATACAGTATTTTTAATGGTTTTAGGGTGCTTTACATTGCAGCTTTTTTTTTTTTTTTTTTAATCTGGCATAATCCTGTAAACAAAGTAGATCTTTTGTATCCATTTAAAAATGATGAATCACGTACATAAAGAAGGTAAATAGTGTCTCCAAATCACGCAAAAGAAAAACAAAACAAACAATAAGAGAGACTCAAATATAAGATCCTCGATTCCATATTTAATCCAGGTTCTCTTATATTTGATTCTTCTGAGGAAAAATTCCCTGCCTTTAGCTATGCTATCTGATACAATAATTGGTTTCAGTAAACTGCATAAACATTTGGATAAGTGTGTATTACAAAGGGAGCAGTGAAAGGGGTACTCTGTGGAGAATTATGATTTAGGATTTTATAAAAAACACTTATAAACGTTGGACTAGATAATTTCCTCAAAGTGAAAATTAAATAAGCTCAATAATGTTTTAGCTACTTGTAAAAATAATAAAAATATTCCTATATTTCTCAAACTATGTTAGCTCTGGAAATAGAATCCTTAATTTCTGGTTTATTAAATATATGTAAATTTATAGACTTGGCAAGCACAGCACCACAAAATGCACCCACAGCCATGTGTACATACACATACATGCCTATGATCCATCTAGATGCTGTAATATTACACAGAATAATACACAGAATGCTATACAAATTAAAGAAGAATAGATATATTATTGTTCTAGGACTCTAGGTCTTTAAATTTTCTAATATGCTTGTGCTTAAATAATTCACCAAATAGCTTGAAACCCAAGATTATATCTCAGATTCAATAGATGTGAATCTCTCCCTTTCCATTTGTAATAAAGAACAGATTAAAGATTTCACTAATGAAAATGATTGAGATTAATCCCGAAAAGCTAAGACAGACCTTTCTAATAAATAAACCGGGTTTCAACACTGTTAATCTGATGAGGCTAGGGAGAGTTTAATTAAAATTCTGTCTCCCATTTATCTAGTATTCCATAGTAAAATAGCTACCAAAACAGCTCAGCTTTCTCTTTTAACATAATTATGTTTATTTATGTATTTATTTTGGGGTGCTGACTGACCAAAATATTTAAGTTTCAATAGAGAAAATGTTCTGACAACTTTATTTATTTTTTTAAGTAGGTGATAAGAATCACAGCTGTGAGGCTAGGCTTTATTTATTATTATTATTTTTTTCCCAGAAATGTCCATTGTATCGGTCAAGGGTTAACACAGTTTGGAGAATTTAAAACTCTCCTTCTCTCTCTCTCTCTCTATTTGCTTATCAATAATTTTGGTAAAATATTTTGTGTGGGCTTTTGGACTGTATATAGATATCATACATTTTTTTTTTCCTATTCCAACGCCTGACATTATTCAAGAGATAAACATCTCCTCTTCAACTGGCCAAAGGTTAAAAAGAGAAATCAGAAGATACTGCAGGTGGGAAGAGGGGACTAAGAGAAATCACTGAGTCTACCCAGCGACCCTGTTGGCCTCTCATGTGGCACTGAAGGTAACATGTGAGTATTCTATACATGTTTTATTAAATGCTCAGAGAAAGATAGTTTCAAGGCTGTAAAAAGGGAACAAAATGGACATTGTCACTTGATTCTTGAGTCAGTGATACAAGTTGCTGGCATGCAGTCAGTAAACAAATAAAGATGATTACTATTATTATATTCAAATGCACATTGTACCCTAGTTGAAAAGATGAGAAATAGAAATATTTTCTAACTAATCCAAGCCTACAAAGATAATCAGTTCTAATAAAAACAGCAAAACCCAAGTTTTGATTGGCTTAACTGTTTGGGTACTAAACACTATCCTACCAACTAAACCATTAAAAATGTATCTTATCCTTATATTATATTCAGGGAGGTTTATGAATAAGCAGTGTAGATTTATGTTAACACTTTCCAAACTTAGGAATTCCCAAATTTTAGAAGAAAAAAAAAATGTTTGTACTTAGCGTTGTTGCTGTTGTAGGGACATAACACGTTTGATCTGGTGAATTTGGCATTTTGGGTATGACACATTATACTGTAAATACTTACCAGGTAGGAAGTGACACTCGGCTCTGGAGGCAGGGCTCGGACACGAGACCAAACTGAGGACTAGCTAAAAAAGGAATAGAGAGGAAGTAGCTCTCCATAAGTCACCCCCACCAGTGTGCCATGTCAGTTTACCATTGCCATGGGAACGCCGGGTTGAGGGATGTTACCATCTCTTTCCATGGCAATGAACTGATTACCCAAAAGTGACTATCCCTTACCTAGAAGTTTTTGTGTAAATCACCCCTTAATCTACATGTAATTAAAAGCAGGTATAAATATGACTGCAAAACCGCCCTGAGCTGCTACTCTCAGCATGCTACCCGTGGGGTAGCCTTGCTCTTCAGACGCAGTCACAGAGCTGTAACACCGCAGGAGCTGTAATACTGCCACTTAAATAAAGCCGTTGTTTCCTACCCTATGACCATCTCACCCTCGTCTTCTTTCCTGAGCAAGCCCAGAACCCTTGCAGGATAAGCCCCACTTTGGGGCTTGTTGGCCCTGCATCAGTGTGGTGCCTGGCCAGGGGCAAAGAGAGAAGATGCTGGCATGAGAAACAGCAAGAGAAGTGGCAGTTAGGAATACCACAGTGAGAGAAGCAGCAGTCAGGGATTCGAGGGCCGGCAGGTGGCAATCAGCAGGTGGCATTGGTAAACGGTGGGTTGGCCGTCAGTGGTAGGGAAGTTGGCAGCATGGCAGTAAGCAAGACGGCAAGAAAAAGCGATCTGCAGCACAACAAGCTGGGAGACGATGAGAGGTGGTGAAGCAGAGCTGTTAATACCTAGAAGTTAAAACACAACCAAAGACTATTTTCAGAGCCATCACTTTCTTTGGCCACAGGGGAATTGAGCAGACAGGCAAGCAGCCATAGTGTCACTGTCTCGTGTGAGACTTGCAGTTCTGATCCGCAGGTGGGTGGGTAAGCAGCCCTGTGACAGCCCCTCCCACCACTGCAGCTGAGCCCATCAGCAGCCATAGTGCCACTGCCTCGTGTGAAACACGCTGCTCCAATGGCAGACTGGTGGGTTACAGTCTCCATGCTGGCATCTCTCACCATGGCAGCTAATCCCACCCAAGCTGAGGGATCCTGGAGAGACCATCACGCAGGTTCCCATATGGAAGATTGTCAGCATCATTTGACTCTAGTGGATGGGTGAGTGTCCCCTCTGCCCCCACCCCCATAGTATCAAGGGAACTAGGGCATAAAATAAAAGCCCTTGGCCAGGTGATCAGTTTGAAGCCCCCATTGTTTCAGTGCTCCAAAGCATGTCCTCATCACCCCTTCCCCTGTCCCTTTCTCCTCTGACTCCATTTTACTGTTCCATCAGTCATTTTATTTTCAGTTCTAAAATGTATGTTGTGTTTGCTTTTAACTTTCTGTTACCTGTGTTTTGGCAATTGTTTAAGGTAGGACACTTGATTTTGAGAGGTCCCCCATTTTGTTGGCTCTGGGATGCTACGGTTGTATTGTTTGGTGTCTGCAACTTGGTCTTGGGTTCACTGTCTGCCACCCCCTTGGGTGTCCCAGGGGTCTTGGCATTTGATGTGGGAAACTTCATTGGCTGAAACTCAAGCACTCTGGGTTTTCAGCATTGGTTTTAGCCACCCTCAGATGCTCTGAGGTATTCAACATTGACATTGTCTCTTGGATTGTGAGTTATATACCTTCCCCCTAGGGAAATATTGGTCTTGCCTTTTGATGCCCTGAAGTTAGATACATTTTTTTTCTAATAGCCAGTTGCAAGCTCCTTACTGTGTGTTGTCTCACAACTGCTTTGCTCAAGTCCCTCTTGGTCAAAGGAACTGGGAGTTCCCAGGCTCCTGGCCAGATTGACAGCCATATACAGTGATAAACAAGTGGAGACCTGATTTTTTTTTTTTTTGGTGTCTCTGCTACTGGGTAGGTTCTACAACAGGTGAGAGCCTTTGTGGTCTCCCCTTGGGGAGCACTAGTAAATCCCTTCCCTTCCTCCCTTCCACTTTCACTATTTGTTTAGCCTCTCTCTGCCCAGGCCTCACTCTGTGAAATTTAGACTCAACATCTAATTGCCCTTTTGTAGCTGGTAATCTACTTTAGTAACACCTTGCTATCTACCTTTTGTAGAAAGTGAGAAATTAGAAGGGAAAAGTAACTAAGTATTTGCTAAACATAGGCTAACTGTAACTCCCTGTAGAGATCTTTGCTAGACATGTGGACAACAGCAAGCATCCCAAAAATCTTGCCACTAGGGTGTTCTTTAGACCAATGGAGGAAATTCCAATTATTGGACGAATTTAAAAGAAAGAAAACTCATTTACTACCGTATAATATTTGGGTTCAATACAAATTGGTAAGCCAACAAATATGACCTAGGCATGGTTCTTTATGTTATAATGATATTGTACAATTACATTGGCTTTTTAAAATTAAGGAAATGAGAAGTTTCTTATGTGCAGGCTTTATGGCCCTCTACCAAGGTCCTAACCTAAAGGCTAGCTGTAGAATGTGTCTGGGTCATGATACTCCCAGGCACCCAGAAGCTTTATAGGACATCCTGGATGACTCCCTCCTAGCTGCTCCCCCTAAGAGGCCTATGCTTCCCCCTCATTCAGCACCCCTAGTTCTGAGGCCGCCAGTTTTCCTGCACAGGATTGCACCCCAAGGTCATCAGACAACCTTCTTATCCAACAAACCCTGGCTCATATCCCCTACTGCCTGAGAAGTAAGCCCAATGAGTCCACCAGGAGTGGGGCCCCATATCAGCCCCCCAAATTGAACTTGCATACATTCCAGAAGGTAGCTGACGAAGATGGAGGAACAATGAGTATAGGTGCCTTTTTCCATGTCTGACTTGGCTTTATGACAGGAAAAATTTGATCAATTTTTGGAGGATCCAGGGAAGTTTGTAAAGGTATTTGATAAGTTCACCATATCTTTAACTTAACTTAGCATGACATGCAAATATTTTTATCCACTTGCACCATAGAGGAAAAACAAAGAATTCTAAGTACTACTCGTCAACATGCAGATGGGGTGACTATGCGTAACCCAGGCCATGACATTTATTGTGTGGGAGGAGGTGTAATTCTAGATCTAGACCCTGATAGAATTTCCAGAGAAGATCACAAAATCTTAAATGCATATATCATATACTAACTTTTTAAATAGATCATGTGGAAAAGTGTGTGCTGAAGCCAGTTAATTATGATAAGGTGAGAGAAATAGGAGAAAGATGAAAATCCCACTCTCTTTCAGGGCCATTTGGTTGAGGCACTCAGGAAACATACTGATACAGTCCCAGATTTTTCAGAAGTCTGAGTTCTTCTGGGTGTGCATTTTATTATTCAGCCTGCCTCTGACATTAGGAGGAATCGATAAAAGGTAGTAATGGGACCATAAACCTCCATGGGCTAACTCTTACACATTGCCTTTGGGGTTTATAATAATGGGGACAGGGCAGAAAAAGAGGTAAAAATCCAAAGAATTGCCCAAAAAGTACAATTGTTAGAGGCTGTTTTAGGTCCCCTGCTGCCTCAGAGTTACTTATCTCAAGGAATGGGTGAAATAAGCACCTAGGGCACTCAGATGAGAGCCTCCCACTCACTGGCCTCTAGGACAAAATTAGTTACGTAAGCAAGAAGGCCACTGAAAGATGAACTGCCCAGGTTAAGAGGCATCCTGAGATATCAGACCCATAGTGGCCAAGGAAGCAGAGGTTTGATGGGGCCTAAGGTCCTCTACAGCTCCCACTGGACACCTTACCATCTCCATAGAGGATCCTTCATTAACCCTTGATATAGCAGGCAAGAATACTGAGTATGTATTGGACCCAGAAGAATTATACTCAGTTGTAACCTATTTCTCTGGACCACTGTCTTCCCAGTCTTGTATAGTAACAGGAATTGATGGCCAGTCAAAAGTTAGGAAGTTCACCAACCCCCTTGGTTGCACCATGGGGGACCAGATACTTTCCCACAGGTTTTTACTCATGCCTGAGTGCCCTATCCCTCTACCCCATTACAGGGTACAATTCAGTTTTCGGGTGCCTTAAGAAAAGGCAACAGTCCAGGAAGTGATGCTTCTCCTAGCTCTAAGTGCTTGCCTTAACACAGATAAGGAGAAGACCTCCTTTCCACCACGTATTGCTTCTCAAGTAGACCGCTGTGTTTGGGACATGAAAGTTCCCAGTAGAGCTGTGAATGTACCCCAAGCCTATGTCATTTTAAAACCCAAAAAGAAAGCAGTATGGAATTGCAGCCTCCTCAGGCTAAGAGACAGTTAGGATCCTTTTGGGGAATGGCTAGATTCTGCTGAATCTGGGTTCCCGGATTTGAGCTTATAGCAGAGCTACTCTATGAATCTCTAAAAGGGATGTTTATGAGCCTTTGAATTGGAATGGAACCTGCAATCATGCATGCTTAACCCTTAAAGACAAATTGGTAACAGCTTTTGATTTGCGACTCTTTAACTTAGAAAAGACTTTCACCATTTATGTGGTTGAAAAACAAGGGACAGCTTTGGGTGTCCCAACTCAAATGCTCAAATATAGCTCTAGACCAGTGGTTTACTTTTCTGAACAGCTAGAGCAAGTGGCAGCTAGGTGGCAAAGATGCTTGTGAGCTGTGGCCACTACTGCTCTATTGGTAGAAGAAGGCAGTAAGTTCACCTAGGGACAACAATTATATGTCATGACCCAACCACCTCCCCCCAACCCCAACACCAAGTACAGATGGTCCTAGAAGCAATAGGACACCAATGGCTAACAGGAGGTCACACACTTAAATGTAAGGCCCTTCTGCTTATACCACAGATGTTACCCTTAAAGTATATTGAATTTTACACCACACTACCCTGTTGCCAGACTTCACTTCCCAGGATACAGATCCCCAACTTATTCGCTCCTGTGCAGAAACCATAAAACAGACCTACTCTAGATAGAAAACGACTTCATAGAGAAGCCCCTGTCTATTCCCAGCATTGAGTGCTTTACAGACGGTAGTAGTTTTATGCATGAGAGAGTAAGAAAGGAAGGTTATGCAGTAGTTAGCCAACGAAAAGTCATTGAGGCAAAAGCATTAGTTAGGGATTGCCAATTAGGAAAACAAAACAAAACAAAACAAAACATAAGAGTTGATATATTTACATATTCCAAGTATGGGTTCCTAGTGCTCCATGCTCATGTGGCTGTACAGAAAGAAAAGGGACTATTAATGGGTGAGGGATTCCCTAAACAACATCATTCTGAGATCTTGGAACTTTTAGATGCTGCCCAGCTCCAGAAGGAGGCAGCGTTTATTCACTGCAGGGAACACCAAAAGGGAGACCTCTATTATCAGAGGAAATATGCTGGTAGGCAAAGCAACTAAGGCCACAGCTAAAACAATACCAGTAATACAGTCCACTTCATTAATGCCAGGTAATCCATCCAGGTCAGCAACACCATACTATACCCCTGAGGAAATGAAATGGGTAGAAAGTCTTATAAAAGGATCCCTCAGGAGGGTTATGGAGAAGCAACAACCTCTTCCTCCTTGAGGCTGAGCAATGGAAAATAGTTAAGTATCTCCATGGCTTCTTACATTTGGAATGAAATTCCCTATTCAAATTATTTTCTCATTTTTTTTTGGAAAGAAACTATTCTAGACTGCAAAGAGGGTCACCAGGGCTTGTGAATTTTGTGCCTGTGATGACCCCGAAGACACCCCATCCTCCTTCTCCTCCTTGAACCTGTACAACATAAAGGAACATATCCTAAGGAAGACTGGCAAATAGATTTTATACAGATGCCACCCTACCGGGGACAAAAATGTTTGCTAGTATTTGTTGACACTTTCGCCAAGTGAATAGAGGTTTTCCTCACAAGGACAGATAAGCTATTAGAAGTGTCCAAATTTTTACTTAAAGAAATCATCCCAAGGTTTGGATTACCTAAAACCCTGCAGAGTGAAAATGGACCCTTATTTGCAACTAAAGTAACTCAGCAGGTTTCCTCGGCCTTCATCATTCCCTGTCACCTTTACTCCTCTTGGAGACCTTAATCGTCAGGTAAGGTGGAAAAAACTAATCATGCTTTTAGAAGGACATTAGCAAAGCTCTATCAGGACACCCCATAGGCCTGAGTTTCTCTACTACCCATAGCCCGCTTATGGGTAAGGATGGCCTCGAAGGGAACTCTAAAACTTTGTTCAAGATGACATATGGGAGGGCCCTTTTAACTTTAGACCCCCTATTTGATGAAGAGACACATAAAATGCTCACCTATATTATCAACCTGGGCCAGGTTCAAAAGGCCTCCAAACATATGGAAATAAAATATTGCCCCCTCCCACAAGGGGAAGAATAAACCCTCCTATTCAACCAGGAGGCTTAATCTTGCTAAAAACTTGGAAAGAAAGACCCCCTGAAGATCAATTATAACCAAAATGAAAGGACCCCTTTTGGGTGTTGTTGAGTACCCCCACTGCTGTTAAACTTCAGGGAATAACATGCTAAGTACACTGACCCAGGATTGAAACTGTTTCTTATGAGTCACAGGCAGAAAAGGAGGCCACAATCTACATCTGTGAGCCTTTGGATGACCTCCGCTACCTGTTTAAAAGAATCAGTACTCCAACCAAAGAGGTAATGGGATGCTGTGGGTGGGAATAGGAGCTTTAATTGTTTTTCTTCTCCTTAATTATAATACTTCTTTTCTGCACTTTAGCCACTCTTCTGGGAAGTAGATCTTTTGTCCTTGTTGGGTGTGGAGGCCACTTTGAGGCCCAACTGGACACCCTGTTGTCATTGATAATAGTGTTTGCTCTCCCAATTACACTGATCCAGTGTGGGTGGGAACATAATTCTATAGTAAATATTTCAACAATTATAGCAGCAGGGAATCATCTTCTTGATTTCTGGATTTGTCATCAACATCTCCTGGGTAGAGAATTCTATCTTATCCATAAAATCTCATGACCATCCCCCAAGACCTCCCAACTAACCACAACAATCTCAAAATAACCCAAACTCCTACTTATTAAGGGGAACTCTCCCCCACTTAATGGATTCCATCTGTGCACATCCCTTACCACTATTACCTGGATCTGGGAAGTCGAGTATCTATACCTCCAATGCACTCACGTTTCTATCTTTTGCGCCTATTGTTACATTACTGACACAAAATCAGAAGCTTCCCTGTGATGCTGTGATCCTACTTTAGTTGCCAACTTCCCGAAGCCACAGCAAGGTAAATGGGATTCCTCATATAAGCAAAGAGAGCATATAAGGTGTCCTTTCCCAGATCGGATCATACAAGGAAAAAACAACTGCCTAGTCTAGAAAGGTGGAAATACTGGCCCCTTCTGAAAAACAGACTGTTTGACAGCCTTTATTGGAATAAGATAAAAATGTCTCCATAAACCCAACTTGGAAGCAAACGATAAACATTGCACCCCATATGACCTCTATTTTTGCCGCACCTGGGTTCATTTTTGTTTGTTACTATGAATGGAAACAAGTCACATTATGTAACTGCTCCCAAATCCACAGGGAGTCACTTTTCTTTTGGGATTAGCTTTCCCCTTGTATATCAAAAACTTGGAACAGAGGTAAATGCATGTTGGCCGTTCTTGCCCCTCCAGGGGTCACTAAAATGGGAATGGGACAGAAGCAACTTTCCATAAGAAATGCCCACCAGTGTGCCATGGCAACAGTCGGCAGTTACCACCCCTTTCCATGACAATGTCCTGACAACTCAAAAGTTAATACCCCTTCCATAGAAATTTCTGCATGAACCACCCCTGAATCTACATGTAATTAAAGGCAGGCATATATATGACTGCAAAACTGCCTGAGCTGCTACTCTCAGCACGTTGCCTAGACTGCCACTTTAATAAACCTGTTTTCTTCCACCTTAACACTGGTTCACCCTTGAATTCTTTCCTGAGGAAAGCCAAGAGCCCTCATGGGCTAACCCCATTTTGCAACTCTCCTGCCCTGCATCCCTTACACATTAGTTACATATTTACTGTAGCCTTTTGACAAGTCAGGCATGTAACACTAAAACACCCTTTTAATCTTTCTTACGGAAACTCCTTCTGCTGATTAAATACATTTTTTTTAATATCATAGATGCCATCAGTGTCTCCATCCATTATCTCATCTCTCTGTTACATCTTCAAAATCTTTATCTTTACTAGATTTTGTAAATGAGTACCAACGCTTAAATACAAATTCATGAAAAAGCAAAACCAGTCAACAATGAAAAATCCAACAGAATTTTTTTTAGACCTTGTATCATCTCTAATTTGTATACTTGCTTTTTCTTACCCTTTTCAGCCAACGTTCTTGACATAGAAATTTAAAGCCATTTCTCTATTTCTCTTTGCTTTTTCTTTTTTAAAAATTCCTTTATCTTTAATCCACTGCAGCCTAGCCTCTTCTCCTAGTAAACTGCTGAAACACTGCTGCTACAAGTCACCAATATCCTGATTGACAAATAAGTAAACATATTTAATTACAGTATTTAGCTTTGAGTGACATGGTGGACTCTTCATGATGTATGACTTGTGGCTGCCATGGCAGAAAGAACTATGTTGGTTGATGGTTTTCTTCAACTCTGGCTCTTACTTCTCAGTGAACTTCTCAGGTGCATTATTCTCCTCTGTCCATTTTTTACATTGTTGATGTTCTTTTGGTTTTTACAATGTATACAGTTTTACTGGACAAACTTATTCATTTCTTTGTGTTTGACCACACACATAACAGTCTGCACAATATAGTCATTTGGATAACAAGGAGATACCTCAATGAGCATTTATTAATCTTAACTAGCGGTGTTGATACTAAAAACCCAATTGACATTTATTTGTCCACAGTGTATGCCAGGTTATATCTATTCCTTTGTAATCTTCACAATTTTTCACTTAGTGGATTATGATGAGTTTTAAATGTAGCATTTCTGGTAAAAAATAAAAAATAATAAGATAATAAAAATAATAAGATAATAAAAATAAATTATTATATTAGCTCAAAACATAAATGCTTATTAATATATAAAGTATATTACATTAACATATATTTAAAAATATATAAATTATAAAATAAAATTATTTCTTTTTCTTAACTATTATTTAACTGGAGTTTTGGTTTTCTCTTTGATTCCAGGGGAAAAAAATCACTTTCTTACTTTAAGATTTGTTTATGTAGAAGCCAAGGGAAAGCTTTCCTTCTGCCCTCTGAAGGTTCATTGAAAATGAACTGACAATAGACAGATTAATAGGATAAAAGGCATACAGATGTGTTTATTGTGCATAGCATGAGGGGAACACAGGATAATGAATATGCAGTAACCCAGTAGGGTACAGAGGCTTATATACCCTTCTTCATAGGGGAGGGGAGATGAGGTGAAGGAGTAAATGATTTTTATGGGAGAATGAATGGACCTAATGTTTAGACAATGGTTAGTAAACACTTCTCTTTGGAAATTTTACGGGGCCTGAGAACAGATGAGAGTCTGAAATAAAATTCATTCAGGCTCTGAGTGATATGAATTTTAATCTTCTCCAGTTAATACAATTTTAGTAAAAAAATCAAAGCAAATTGTGTTCGTCTTTGAGAGTCTTCCATTTCTGTGTAGAGGAGGTAACTTCACAAAACAACCTCATTCTGTGCTTTTTGGGAGAGACAGAGGATGAGGTCAGAGGGTATAGGAGGAAGGTCAGGGTGACTTTGAAGCTGCTTCTTTAGTTTAGCATGTCAAAGTACAATATTTAGGGTTATCGTTTTTGCAGACCCAACATTTGTTTGTTTGTTTGTTTTTGTGATTAGTATTCTTCTTAAAATAGAATCAAACTATTACTACTGTGAGAAATATATTGAAAAATTTGGTGCAATATGTATGTATGTATGTATGTATATATGTATGTATCTCTCTGTTTCAGTGAAAGCTTGACTAGGAGGTTCATTCCTCTATTACCAAAGTGTAGTGTCAGCCAATTATCTTTTGATTGAATAATTAAAATTAATTAGTCTGATGAGTTTTGTCTAAACAATTTTTCAAAAACTGAAAGATGTGTTAGAATGTTGTGGTGGTTAATACTGAGTGTCAACTTGATTAGATTGAAGGATACAAAGTATTGATCCTGGGCGTGTGTGTGATGGTGATGACAAAGGAGATTAACATTTGTGTCAGTGGGCTGGGAAAGGCAAATCCACCCTTAACCTGGGTGAGCACAGTCTAATCAGCTGCCAGTGCAGCTAGAATATAAGCAGGCAGAAAAATGTGAGAAGAGAGACAGGACTAGTTGCCCAGTCTACATCTTTCTCCCATGCTGGATGCTTCCTGCCCTTGAACATTGGACTCCGAATTCTTCAGTTTTGGAATTTGGACTGGCTCTCCTTGCTCCTCAGCCTGCAGACGGCCTATTGTGGGACCTTGTGATCGTGTGAGCTAATAATTAGTAAACTCATGCATGTATGTGTGTGTGTATACACACACACACACACACACATCTATTCCATTAGTTCTGTCCCTGTAGAGAACTCCGACTAATATAAATGACAAATGTTTTTCATTGCTAGTTTGTTGAGAGCATTCATCTAAATATTTCAAAGAATGATCACCATGTATCTTTTAAAATGTTTTATTGGTATTAAATTTATAAAACCTAAAATTAACCATTTTAAAGTAAAAAATTCAGGAGCATTTAGTACATTTATAGCACAACTGCATCTCTAGTTCCATCCTCTATTTCTATCATATTTCCATCATCTCAAAAGGAAACCTCATGCCCATTAAGCAGTTATTCACCATTTTGTCACTGCCATCAAGTCCCTGAGTATCACAATCTGCTTTCTGTCTTTATACTTTCACCTATTCTAGATGTTTTCTATAAATTGAACAATACAATATGTGATACTTTATGTTTTACTTTTTTACTTAATGTATATTTGAGGTTCATTTTTCTTGGAGCATGTATCAATATTTAATTGATTTTCATGGTTAAATAACATTTCATTGAATTTATACTCCACAGTTGGTTTATCCTTTTATTCACTGATGAACTTTTGGGTGGCATCCATATTTTGGCTCTTGTGAATAATGCTGAAATGAGCATGTGTATATGTTTATTTGTGTGAGTACCTCTTTTCAATTATTTTAGATATATTCCTAAGAATTGAAATTATTGAGTTTTTCATTACAGCTGAATCATTTTATATTCCTATCCGTGATGTACAAGGGTTCTATTTTTTCACATCCTCACCGACAATTATTTTTCATTACAAATAAATAGTAGCTTTTCTAGTGGGTTGAAGTGGTACCTCAATATGGTTTTGAGTTATATTGCCCCCAATGATAAACACTATTGAGCATCTCTTCATGTGCTCATTAGTCACATTGAATATCTTTCTTATACAAATGTATACTCAAGCCCATTTCTCATTTTAACTGTTTCTTATGTTTTTGTTGTTGAATAAGAATTTTTAGATAAGCAAGATACTAGCCTCTTAGCAGATACATAGTTTGCAAATATTTTCTCCTATTTCAAAGATTTCACTTTCTCAATAATGTCCTTTGATGTACAAAGAATGTAAATTCTGATGAAGTTCAATTAATCTACTTTTTTTATTTTATTGCTCTTCCTCTTGTTATTGCTAAGAATACATAGACATATCTAATGTAATGGAAATTTAAGCATATGTTTTTAGGGTTTTATTTCTTAGATTTTGGTCTTAGACCCATTTTGAGTTATATTTTTACATGGTGTGAGGTATGGATTCAACTTTCATATTTTGCTTGTGCATATCTAACTGTTTCAGTAACATTTTTTGGAGAGATTATTCATTCCCTTATTGAGTGATTTTGGTACATTTGTTAAACATCAACTGACCATTGATATATTGGTTTATTTCTGAAATCAGAATTATTTTTTGTTGCAGTATATGTCTAACCTTACTCTACTATCACACTAAGACAATGCTTGACCAATTATCTCTAAATAATTTACTTCTTACGTCTATATTATCTTATAATTCTAAAATTGGAATATCATTGTGAAATGTGTGCCCATCAGTCTGAAATTTTGGGCTGCATATGAAACCTTACAGTACAAATTGACTAACACTTATAAGATATATTAAGGGCATTGTGCTTGAACAACAAAAACATTTAGTGTATTTTTCATGTCTTTAAACACTTTGCCTCCTTCTATTTACCTTGCATCTTAAGAACTAATAGATTACCACGTAAAGTTTATTGCAAACCAACTCAAAAGAAACAAACCTTTAATCCCAGCACTTCACGAGGCCAAGGTGGGAGGATTGCTTGAGCCCAGAAGTTCAAGACCAGCCCGTACAAGAAGGCAAGACCCTGTCTCTATGAAAATAATTTTAAAACATAGTGTTACGCACCTCTAGTCTCAACTACTCAGGAGGCTGAGGTGGGAGGATATCTTGAGCCCAGGTGTTCAAGGCTGCAGTGAGCTGTGATCATGCCACCACACTCCATCCTGGGCAACAGAATGAGACTGTGTCTCTAGAAAAATAAAAAGAAAGTAATAAATTTGTAATCACTTTAATACTGAGACTGTTGATTCTCAGTGAGCTTAAATTTTAGGACACTAAGCAGATTTATGCCATTGTACTTTTCACTTGCTATGTCTAATCAAATCTCTAATTAGTAATGAAGTATCTCATTTTGGTTTTTAGCTTTACTAACAAATTTCAGTTTAAATATTGATCTCCCAGAATGGCTTATGAGGTATGACAATAGAGGAAGGGATTTCTGAGAAATAGGAGTGTATTAATCTGTTCTCATGCTGCTAATAAAGACACACCTAAGACTGGGTAATTTATAAAGGAAAAAGGTTTAATTCACTCGCAGTTCAGCATGGCTGGGGAAGCCTCAAGAAATTTACAATCATGGCAGAAGGCAATGAGGAAGCAAAGTGCTTTCTTCACAAGGCAGCAAGAAGAAGTTCAAGCAGGGGAAATACCAGAAACTTATAAAGCCATTAAATCTCATGAGACTCGTTCATTATTATGAGAACAGCATGGAAGAATCCACTCCCACGATTCAATTACCTCCTCCTGGTCCCACCCTTCACATGTGGGGATTATAAGGATTACAATTAAAGGACAGATTGGGAGGGGACATACAGTCAAACCATATCATCCCACCCCTGGCCCATCCCAAATCTCATGTCTTCACATTTCAAAACACATTCACGCCTTCCCAACAGTCCCCCAAAGCCTTAACTCATTCTAGGATTAACCCAAAAGTTCAATCCAAAGTCTCATCTGAAACAAGGTAAGTCTCTTTCACCTGTGAACTTGTAAAATCAAAATCTAAAGCAAGTTAGTTACTTCCTACATACAATGAGGCTACAGGCATTGGATATATATATTCACTCTAAATGGGAGAAATTGGCCAAAACCAAGGGACTACAGGCCCCATGCAAGTTCCAAATCCAACAGGGCAGTCATTAAACCTTAAAGTTCCAAAATTATCTCCTTTGACTCCATGCCTCACATCCAGGTCACACTGATGCAAGAAGTGGGCTCCCACAGCCTTGGACACCTCCACCTCTGTGGCTTTTCAGGGTGAATTTTCCCTCCTAGTTGCTTTCATGGGCTGGCATTGAGTGTCTGTGACTTTTCCAGGCACACAGTGCACGCTGTCGGTGGATTTACCATTCTGGGGTCTGGAAGACAGTGGCCCTCTTCTCACAGCTCCACTAGACAGTGCCCTACTGGGGACTCTGTGTGGCAGTTTGCATACCACATTTTGCTTCTGCACTGACCTAGCAGAGGTTCTCCATGAAGGCTCTGACCCTGCAGTAAACTTCTGCCTGAACATCCAGGTGCTTCCATACATCTTCAGAAATCTAAGCAAAAATTCCCAAATCTTAATTCTCTACTTCTGTGTACCCACAGTCTCAACACCATGTGAAAGTTGCCAAGGCTTGGGGCTTGCCCTCTCTGAAGCAATGGCCCAAATTGTAGCTTGGCGTCTTTTAGCCTCAGCTAGAGATAAAGCAGCTGGAATGCAGGGCATCATGTCCTGAGGCTGCACACAGAAGGCAGCCCCTGGGATGCACTCAGGAAACCATTTTTCTCTCCTAGACCCCCAGGCCTGTGATGGGAGGGGGTACTGTGGAGGTCTCTGAATGCCCTAGAGAAATTTTCCTCATTGTCTTGGTGGTTAACATTTAGCTCCTGGTTACTTATGCAAATTTATGTAGCTACCTTGAATTTCTCACCAGAAAATGGGTTTTTCTTTTCTATTGCATCATCATGCTGTACATTTCCCAAACTTTCATACTGTGCTCCCTGTTAAATGCTTTGCACTTAAAACTTTCCCCTGCCAGATACCCTAAATCATCTCTCTCAAGTTCAAAGTTCCATAGATCTCTAGGGCAGTGGCAAAATGCCACCAGTCTCTTTTCTACAGAATAGCAAGAGTGACCTTTACTCCAGTTCCAAACAAGTTCCTCATCTCCATCTGAGACCACCTCAGCCTGGACTTCATTATCCATATCACTATCAGCATTTTGGTCAAAGCCATTCACTAAGTCTCTAGGAAATTCCAAACTTTCCAACATCTTCCAGACTTTTTCTGAGCCCTCCAAACAGTTCCAACCTCTGCCTGTTACCCATTTCCGAAATCACTTCCACATTTTGGGGTATCTTTATAGCAGCACTCAACCCCATTAGTACCAATTTACTTTGCTAATCCATTCTCACACTGCTAATAAAACATACCTGAGACTGTCTAATTTATAAAAGAAAGAAGTTTAATTGATTCACAGTTCAGCATGGCTTGGGAGGCCTCAGGAAGTTTACAAAAATGGCAAAAAAGAGAAAGCAAGGCACGTTTTCACAAGGCAGCAAGAAGGCAAAGTGCAAGCAGAGGAAATGCCAGATGCTTATAAAACCATCAGATCTTGTGAGACTTACTCATTATCATGAGAACAGCATGTGGGAAACCCCCCGCCAATGATTCAATTACCTTCACCTGGTCCCGCCCTTGATACTTGGGGATTACAGGGATTGCAATTCAAGGTGAGATTTATATGGGGACACAGAGCCAAAGCACATCAAAGATATTATCTGATTACTGGATAACTACCACTTATGTAAATATAAAGAGACATGAACCTTTAAAACAACAATCTCATTAGTAATTAACTCCTGTTTTACTGAAACTCAGTTCTTAATTAGTCATATAGTTGGCAACTAAGTAGAACTCAATGATATTTGGTTAACTACAGTTTCTGTGTTTCTTTAAATAGCCATATATCACCTTTAGCTAGATTTTTCTTCCCCATACTATCTTTCATTGACAAAGATTAGATAGATTATTTATATTAATAATAAGGTGTGAAAATAATTTAAAATGGCTCCTGATTGATCAAAGTCTATATACATTATACTTAAAAATTTGAAGTATATTTTTACACAAAGTACATTGTATTGTCTCTGATTTCTTGAAATTAATGACACATGGATGATACGTGTGACATCATTAGTCAGAAAATACCTTCAATTTGAATTTTACATACCCTTAATATTCTGAATAAATAGATGTTGAATATGCATACATACAAAACACGTGCTTTGTTCCTATAGGTTTCATGTAAGTAATGAATGATAGAGTGCTACCTACTTCCATCTCTCTGCTTTTAAGATAATTGCAAGTTTCTTTAGAGTTTCAAATATGAAAGTTTCTGAATGAATCCATCTCTGTGGACTGCACTGAGGGAAATCTATTTCCTTTTTGTAGTTATAATTATAGAAGGCCAACAATATCAGATACAGAAAATATTTAGTAAATGTCTGAGTTGAGCACTATGAAGTTCTAAGCAGCACATTGCCTTTAGACAGCCTGATTAGTCTGTACAGGGAGAGTTCTTTTACTATACAATGTTGAAGAAACCAGTCTTTACAAACTATTGATTGTTCTTTGGTAATATTTATTTACTTTTCAAATTATACAAACAGTTTGTTATGAACTGGTAGGAGTCCTAAATATACTCTATTCTAAATACCTCAGATTTGAAGAAACAGAGTTAAGAAATATTCAAGTTATTTGATCATGTGGTAATGCCAAGGTTAGCATCTTCATTTCTTAACTCCCAGTGCAGTGATTAACAAATCAAAAAATAATAATAATAATAACATTTTGTAATAAGGGCACAAAAGACAGAGTGTGAATTTTACTGGAAAAGCTTAAGAAAACTTGGAAAATATAGTAGGAGAAATTGATGAGAAATTTAAAACACACCTGTTTCTATTTTATCCCTTTAAGAGGATTATGAAAGGTAAGTGGTGTTTCAATTCCAACTATTATTTCCTCTCTTACATTTTTCAAGTTCCTAGCAGTCAGCATATCTAATTTACTTTCTTTGGCTCCTTTTATGGTGGCACAGAATGTATTAAATGCCAATTGTACCAATGATAATTAATTCTAGTTTTTCTAAGATATCTAAGGTGTAAATAATATGCCCATTTTAAAACTGAAACTATGTACTCAGATTAACAAATGGTATCATGTGATTCACCTAGTAAATGATATAATTGGGATATTAACTGTTGTCTGAAATTCTGTCAAGACTTTCTTTCAATACTGCTACCTGCATTCTAATATACCATCTTTGTTTTCATGATTTTTATACTTGAGCTCATAAGGCATCATGAGACTATAAGATTTCTACAATCAATAGATGCATTTGTCTTTACTATTGCACATTAAAGTTTTACAAGTGTTTGGGCAGAACTTTGGATATATCTTGTGAGCCAAACCTGCTCTTTTCACCTTTGTTAATGGCGACTCTATCTTTCCAGTTGCTCAGGCAGAAAACTTACGTTTTTCTTTAATTTCCTCTTGGCACTAACCTAAATGTGCATTCAGTGCTCATCCACTTCACAGCTTTTTCATTGTTATAACAGTGATACCAGATGCCCTCAACTCTCACCTGAATCATTCCAATAGTCTCCATCTCCTAACTCGTCCTGTTTCTGATCTTGCCCACACTGATTCTATTCCTAAAAGAATTAACAGATTTATCTTTTTAAAGGGCAAATTAATCATCTTTCCTCACTTCAATTCCAACATCTCACTTAGAATAAAAAGTTAGAAACTTTAGCATGTCCCATAAAGACCCAGAGAAACTGGATCCAACCCTCATACACATGCAAACAGATACAAATACACTTCTGACCTTATCTCCCCATTTCCTCTTCAACCCTTTGCCCCACTCAATATGACCTCCTTGTTATTATTCTCAGATCAACCAGGATGACACTTTTGAATCAGGACCTTTATAATTATTGCTTCTTTGGCCTAGAACTCTTTGCTTTCAGTTGTATGCACTGCTAACTCCTTTATCTCATTGAAATACCTGGTAATATTATCAGTGTGTTATCTTTCAATACCTTATTAAAACAGAAATCAGTTATATAGTTTGAGTCTTCCAGAAGAAGACTTCATGAGTTACCTACATGGAAGAAACAGCTCTTTAAAAATTCAATGTTTTGCAGAATGGTGCATTTGTAAAATAAAGTAATAATTTTATGGTAATGTCAAATTGCTATAAAAGTTTTTAAGCATATACTCTCATTTTTTGTATTCATCTTAGTATACTATTGCCACATAGTTATGTAGACGAGCATTGTGTCTCATAAACATATGCATAAGTGTTAGCTGGGAATCATGTTACAGTGAAGATTCTATTTTAGTAGACGTGGTGAAGCCAGAGATTCCGCACTTTTTTTTTTTTTTTTAGGTTTTTTTTTTTTTTTTTTGAGATAAAGTCTCACTTTGTCACCCAAGCTGGAGTGGAGTGGCACGATCTTGGCTCACTGAAACCTCCGCTTCCCAGGTTCAAGCAATTCTCCTGCCTCAGCCTCCAGAGTAGCTGGAGGATTACAGGCGCGTGCCACCATGCCCAGCTAATTTTTATATTTTTAGTAGAGATGGGGTTTCGCCATGTTGGCCAGGATGGTCTCAAACTCCTGACCTCAGGTGATCCACCCGCCTCGGCCTCCCAAAGTGCTGGGATTGCAGGTGTGAGCCACCACGCTCGGCGGAGATTCTATATTTTTAACAGATTTCTCTGGGATGCTGTTCCTAATTCATACTCGAAGTAGGAATGACTGGAAAGCAGAGTCTGAAGTAAAGATGAAAGAACTCACATTTTATTTGCAATTCCTAAGCCTCGAGTGGTTTGAATGAGAAATAGAGAAAAGTGAAGAAAGAAAAATCAGGGAAAGAAGCGAGGAAATACAATTTTTTACGACATTCACTGCAAGGAGTTAAAATTTTCAAAAAAGTTTCACTGATGGGTAGTCACAATGAACTAAATTTTTCATGAAATGATGCAAGGATGAAGTTAACCTTGAGAGACAGAAAGGCTCTTTAAGTTAACCTTGAGAGAGAAAAAGGGATTATCTTCAAAGCTTGTCAATTCTCACTCAATGAACAGCTGTTTCCTTCATGCTTTTGAGTATCACCAGTTGGCCCCTCAGTGACTTCTTAGAAATCTAGATTCTTTCATCATGGGGTCGGTATTTCAGCTAAGTCCGAAAGTATAAGGGAACCACCTAAACCAGGCAAGGTGCTAAGAAAAAGAAAAGACAAACAATGTGTAAGAAGGTCCAATATTCACAACAAATAAATTATTTCGCTCTCTTCCAAGTTTATTTTACTTTTTCCTCCATAATAGTTATCACCACTTGATGGTGAATATATATTTTATTTATATATAACATATTTAAATTTAAAAATATTTATATTATATATTATATGTTTATAATAATTATTTATAATATGTAATATATTCATATTATAGTATATGCATGTATAATATATAAAATACATATCTAATATCTTATCATATAAGTGTGTATATATGTGTGTATGTGTGGGTATATATGTATAATAGGTTTGTTTTTATTTTCTTCCATTATAATAATGTATGGTACTTGAGAGTAAAGATTGTTTTTGTTATCTAGCCCCAGAATAATGTCTAACACACAGTAGCTGTTAAATAACACTATGGGGAATAAATAAATGTGTCAGTAAATTTTAAGAAGTATCTTTATGAAGAGATTGAGTCCAAAATGAAACAGTTAAAATGACTTTTCCTTTCACTCTTGGTTATATAATTTTTCCCTATGGCAATGCATTTTCCTATACCAATTCTTCAAATCAGGGAGTTACACAGAAATTCACCTGATGAAAAGTTTGGGATTAGCATTTCATTTGCTATTGCAGATTAATTAACCAAACCCCAAAATTAGCATGGTTTGTATTTTGGGCAATTTGCAACAAATCATTTTTTCAGAAAATAGTATCTCTCAGGCTAACAGAAATTATAAAGTTCTGATAAAAATGAACAAATTTATTTTGCTGAATTGTGATTATATTTTCCCTTGATTTAGAAAGTAATTTAAATCATTTTCAGTACTGTCACTATAGAGTTGATTATTTTTAATTTAATTTACTGCAAATAGGACTCTTTTTATGAATTTTAGGCATAATTTTAAATCATACTGTAACTAGGTCTAGAAACTTTTTCCTACAGGATGGATATATTTTAAGGTATATTACTTAACAATTTAAGCCACCTTATTTTGACCTTATAAAATAGTATTTATTAATGTATCTGACATTGTAGCTTCATGGTAGCACATCTATGAATCTCCTTTTCATTTGGCTCCATATTTACTAGTAGTTTTATTTATATAATTTCTGTTTCCAAGTAGAAATAGTGAGAAAAAAATCAGATTAACTTTGTTTTATATTTTTGACTGTTATGCTTAGATGTTCCTTTTATCAAATTCAATAAGTGATGCATTTTATCAATCTTTAGAGTACATGATAATATCACAGATTGTATTTCTACAGATAATTCTCTTACTAAGAGACAGAATTATAATTTCACTTAATCATGTATTTATCATTTATTTTGTGATTACTGCACATATATTACCATACAAAGCACTTATGGGTAGACTGAAAACACTGTATTCTCTTTATATTTCCTAAACAAGAGATCATTTTGCATTAATAGTTGTCATAACATAGAGACATACTATGTTGAATGCTGCAAAATAGCATAGCTGTTTCAAATATAAAATATTTGTATTGAAAATGTGCCTTGCTTGCTAAGAAACTTTCATAACAGTTTGACCTATTGTGTCTTTTCTTGTTAGGAGAAGAATAATTTTAAAATAACTGTATATTTTAGTGTCTATATCTCAAGGCATAGGTAACCTGTAGACGTAAGAATAGGTTGGGGCAATATTTGCTTTTATAATCCTTCACTAATCTACAACAAAGAAATGTCAGAGATTTGTAGATTTTCCATTTGTGTCTTTTAATAGTTTTTCTCTGCTGAGATTTTTTTATCTCTCTGTATTTTTCTACCTCATTGGTATATCTATTTTAAAATATTTGTCTGATAATATTATCTTTTGGGTCATCATGGGTTTCTTTTATACCTTTGATTGGCTTTGAGTTATATTTTTCTAATTCTTATTGTGCTGAGTATTTTTTATTGTATTCTCAACATTTTGAATGTTATAATACACAGTACATTTTGTTATATTCCTCAGAAGAATGTTAATCATTTTGACTAAAAGCAGGCAGCTTTTGTAAACAAACTCACACTGAATACTCTCTCTTGCTCTTAAATGACATTTCCAACCTCCTGTAAGTTTGTTTAAACTTTAGCTGGTATCCATCCTGCACATATATAGTTCAGAGATAAGCAGTGTTTATAGGCAGAAATTAGGTTCCATATCTTTGACTCTCGTATTTAAATAATCCCCATCAAGTGTCTGTATAATGATTATTTTCTTTCAGAGATTCAGGCATCTTATTTCTGCCCCCTTCCTACTTTTGTTCAATCTTTAGTGCCTCCATGTAATTTCAAAAATGTTCAGAGTTTATAGTACTTCCTTGTCTCTTACAATTTTTGGTACTCCAAACATTAAAAGGTAAGATAATAATCAATAATTACTTTTTGTTAGATTATTAAATTAAAAATAATTAAATATTTAAAATAACTGTGTTTTATTTCCTTTTTCTGTATTTGATTTTCTATCTCAAAGAAATGATGACTAACTGTAGCTATGCTATTTTCATATGGAACATAAGATTATTGTGTCTCAAGTTACATCTTCTCTTAACTATAGAATTTTATGCCCAGTTGACTTCTTGATCATTGTAATGTCTTTCTGACATCTCAAATTAAATGTTACATAGGCATCTCAAACTTAATAATTTTGAAAAGGCATTTCTTAATTTTCTAACAAAATGTTTCAGCCCTAATTCCCATCTCAGTGCCATTTACAAGTACCTGAAGTAAAAAATCTATGGATTTAACTTTTGGATTTTTTTCTCTCAGTCTCTAAGTCCAAACTATTATCCAATCTTATAAACCAAACCTTCAAACAATAATATAAATAAAACCCACTTAAAATTGCTAACAGTATTCTCCTAATTGTAATGTCAGTGCTTATATCTTCCCTCTCACTCCTGACAATCTTAATTCACATATTCTCTTTTTGCCTGTATAGAAAAGTTAGTTGTTTATCAATTGTATTGATATCCAACAGCCAGCTTTTGTGTTATTGACTTTTACATTATTTTTCTATTTTCTATTTCACTGATTTCTGGTCTTTATTTCTGTGTCAGTCTGTTTTTGTGTTTCTATAAAGGAGTATCTGAGACTGGGTAATTTATAAAGAAAATAAGTTTGTCTTGCAGTTCTCCTGGTTGTGTAGGAAGTGTGGTACTCTGCTCAGCTTCTGGTGAGATCCAGGAAGCTTCTAATCATGGTGGAAGGTGAAGGGGGAGTAGTGCCTTACACAGTGACAGCAGGAGCAAGAGAGAGAGAAGAGGGAGGTCTCTCAGATGCTTTTAAACAACCAGATCTCACGTGAACTAGCTGAGCAAGAATTCACTTATCATCAAGGGGATAATGCTAAATTATTCAGGATGGATCTATCCCCATGATTTAATCACCTCCCACCAGGCCCCACCTCCAATACTGGGAATCACATTACAACATGAAATCTGATGGGGATAAACTTCCAAACCACATCAATTACTAATTTCTTTCGTCACTTTATTTTGCCCTTAATTTGGCCTTCATTCTTTTTTTTTTTTTTATGGTGGAAATTTATATCATTGCTTTGTGAACTTTTCTAAGATATTTGAAATATTTCAAAATATTTTTTCAAATATTTTTTCAAATATCTGTAATTTCTCTTTAATCACTGCTTTAGCTGTATTCCTTAAATATTCATATTTATTGTGTTTACTTTTACTTAATTTCATAGACTTCTTACTTTTCCTTGTGTTTTTTTCTTTGACAAATGAGTTATTTAGACATCTGTCACTTCATTTTAAAATAATTTAAGATTTTTTAGACATCTTTCTGTAAATCTTCTGTAATTGCATTTCATTGTTGCCAAAAGACATACACTGTATGACTTCAATACTTACGTATTTGTCAAGTCTTATTTTCTGGGCTATACAATTGTATATCTTGGTAAATGTTCCTTGTGAAGTTGAAAATTATGTGCACTTTCCTGTTATTGTGTAGTGGTTACAGTGTTCTATAGGTGTCACTTTATCCAAATTGGTTGATGGTATTAAGTCATCAGAATTCTTACAAAGTTCTGTTTACTTATTCTACCAATTTTTGACAGAAGAGTGTTTACATCTTTGATTAATTATAAATTAACAATATTTTCTTCCAGTCCTATCATTTTTGCTTCATGTATTATGAATGTCTGTTATTAGGTGAATAGAAGCTTAATATTGTTATGTCTTCTTAAGCAATTGATCATTATAAAATGACTTTTTAAAATATTTAGTAATATTAGATACTCTAAAATCTAACTTTGATATTAATATAAGTCATTCTGACTTTCTTTTGCTTAGTATTATCATTGTAGATATTTTCCCACTTATTAAATAGCTTTATTGTAATGTTATACTACTTCTTACACTATAGTGTAAGAATTTAACCACAGTTTTCCATTTCCACTCTCTTGGACTTTGTGCCACATTTTAAAGTGTAACTTATTTATTCACATTTAAAGTGAGTTTCTTAGGTCTTGTTTTCGTATCTGATCTAATTTCTGCTTTGGTTTGATGTAATTAGATCATATATATTTTGCTGTGATTATTTTATAGTTGAGCTTAAATCTACCACATTGCTTCTTGTCTTTTATTGGTGACATCTATTCTTTGTTATTCTCATTGTTTTGTTTCTCTGTGTATTCTTGGGTTATTTTTAGGACTCCATGTTATATCATTTTTGGCTCCTTAATTATGCCTGCTTGTGCTTTATTCTTAGTGATTGCCATAGTTTTTATATTAAGTATCTTTATTATAGTCTACCTGAAGTAGTGTCATACTACTTCTTATACTCCAATGTAAGAATTTAGTCCCAGAATTCTTCCATTTCCACTCTTCTGGACTTTGTGCTGCTATGGTCATACATGTTAATTATACATATGTTATAAAACCCACAATACTTGCCAATGCTTTAGCTTTTAACAATTATTTTAAAAGAGCTTTTTAAAGGGAAAATATAATATTGTATATTTATACTCATATTTAACATTTCTGTCAATCTTCATTCATTTACATGGATCCAGATTTTTATCTGAAATCATTTTCTTTCTGCGAGAGATGACTTTCAAAATTTCTGATAGTTTGACTCACAATAAGTCTGTTCAACTTTTGAAGATATAAGAAAGTATTTACTTTTCCTTTTTTCCTTCCTCTTTTTCTTTGCTGAGTATGAAATATTAAGTCATTTTATGACTTTTTTCTGGCTTGTTAAGACTCAATGGGAAAATGCTGTCATTCTTTATTTGTCTGCAAATAATCTGTCTTTCTGATTCTGGCTACTTATTATTTCTGTTGTTAAGCAATGTCATATTAGTGATTTCATGTAATATCCTTCATTTTTGTTTTATTTTGTCTGCATGAAGTTTTCTCAGTTTCTTGAATATATGTGTTTATACTTTTCAACAAATTTCATAAAATTTGAAACATTTGTGTCCATTACTTTTGTCAAATATTTTTCTGCTCTCCTTTCTCCTATGAGGATTTTAATTACATGTATATTAGGCAACTTAAAATTGTTCCACAGCTTACTGATGCTCTGTTCTTGTTCTTTTTTTTCTGTCTTTTTAATCTTTTGTTTCTTTTTTATGGTTTTCCTTGCTGTGTCATCAAGTTCACTTCTCTTTTCTTCCATGTTGTTCTGTCTGTTGTTGATACCCTCCAGTGCACTTTTTAGCCAAGAAATTGTATTTTTTTCTCCAAAAGTTTGAGTGTTTTGTTTTGTTTTTCCAATATTCTCTGTTGCTAATATCTCATGCTTTTCTTCTCATTATTGAACTATGAAATATGATTATAATAACTTTTTTAATACCCTCATCTACTAATTATAACATTTCATCATTTCTGTGTCAGTTTTGATTAAGTTTTTTTTTTTTTTTTCCCGAGATAAGGTCTTGCTCTGTCATCCTGGCTGGAATGCAGTGGTGGGATCTTGACTCCCTGCAGCCTCTGTTTCCTAGGTTTAAGGGATTCTCCTGCCTCAGCCTCCCAAGTAGCTGGGATCACAGGCATGCACCACCATGCCCAGCTATTTTTTTTGTATTTTTTAGTAGAGATGGCATTTCACCATGTTGGCCAGGCTGGTCTCAAACTGCTGAACTCAAGTAATCTGCCTGCCTCAGCCTCCCAAAATGCTGGGATTACAAATGTGAGGCACTATCCCCTGCTCGATTAACTTTTATCTGCTTATAGGCTACATTTTCTTGCTTATTTGTATGCTTGGGGTACAGATAGTCTATAATGTACCTTTATGAATGCTGGATATTTTGTAATTTAAAAAACACGTTTTATTTCCATTTTGAGACACAGTGAAGTTACTCAAAAATAGTATAAATCTTTCAAGGCTTACTTTAATCATCAGATGAGCAGGGCAAGAGCAGTCTTTAGGTTTAATCTTTTTGCCTACTAATGAGGCAATAGAATTCTGATTACTCTAGTTGATGCCCTACATATTACAAGTTTATTCAACCCTTGCTAGTGGAAAACAAACAATTCCAAATTCTAAGACCTCTTGTGATATTTCCAGACTCTTCTTTCTGGTGTATCCTCTCATCACCCTCTTCCTGCCTTGTGCTATGTAGTCACAGATATTTGCTGATAATTACTCAAGTGAAGTCTAAAAGGGAATGCTTTGTATGTCTCTGGAGCTTCCTGAACTCTGAGCAATAATCTAATTTCCATGCAGTTCACAGTTCACAGGTATCTACTCTATAAACTCCAAATGCCTTCGTGGCTTGAAAATCTTCCCTCTGTCTCCTCTGTTCAAGAAGACATCCTGCTCTGTTTGGATGACCTCTCCTAGTAATGTGGCCTGGACACTCTTTCTAGGCATTAAACTAGCAAAATGGATGGCTCACCTTGTTTTTTATCCTTTCACAACCTCTGTCTAGTGCTGCATATTATCCGATGTCTGCAATCTATTTTTTAAATATGTTTTGTCAATTTGTTGATATGCTTAAGGCAAGAGATTAAATCATTACTTGTTACACTGCCATGGCTTAAAAGGAAAGTCTGAAAATGGTGATCAAATTTAAATTTGCAATTAAATGGATGTTGAAAGCTATCTTTCAATAATTTGCTAAACTTTTTCTGTCACTTTATTTTCTATTAATTAAAATTAAGATATTATACATACTAAAGAAGCTAATTTCTTTACCAGAGGGAGAAGGTCTTCAGTCTCAGGCACCTAACAGATATGGAAGGATTTTTCACTGCAAGTTGTGTGAATGTGAATGCTCTTAGTTCAAATATGTATAAGAGAGTCTGCAAACACCCCAGGGCAGGGCAGCTATTCTAGTTTCGGAATACCCTGAATCAAATTATTCTTTAATTTTGATAGAAAAGGTGTAGACACAGCAGAAATCTGTTACATTTATTATGTTAGTTGAGTTGTTAGTGAAGACATTTACTGTTATAACAGTAACCTGCTAGCATATCTCCCAAATTGAAACTGCCTCCCTATTAATTCCATCTCAAGGCAGTCAGCGAAGATTTTGTATTTTTTTTAGGCAACCACTGCGTCCTTTATCCTTTCATCCTTCTTGTTTCTTTCTTTATTATTTTTGGTAAAGTAAATCATATTGGATTACCTCTCTGACGAAAATCACTGAAGACATTCTTATCTCACTTAGAATAAAATCCAAAATATTAACAGATACTAAAAACCCTGCATTATCTGCCTGCTTATTTTAATGACCTTGTAGTTTGTCCCCCTTTTAAAATATATCTTCTTTTAAATTAACTGAGTGTTTTTTATGGTATCATTGCATTGCCTTGTTTCACTATGAGCTATACTTTTCTTTGTTACAAATTGATATTTCAGCCTTAGGCTTTACAGTATAAATCTTTACACGTATCACCATCTTCTTTAAAATAATATTACAACACTTCTGATATAAGAAACTGATAGTGCTGTACTTCTACGTTATTTCTTCCAGCTTATATGCTATTTCTAAAGGAAATGCTTCAGAAAGATGGAAAATATTTCTAAATAGAAATTTAGAATAATTCAAGAAAATGAACATTATTGGATACGATAATGTGAATCCCCAAAATTTGAGAGAGGTTTCAGTTAATTTAGAAAGTTTATTTTGCCAAAGTTGAGGATGCCTGCCCATGACACAGCCTCAGGAGGTCCTGATGACATGTGTCAAAGGTAATCAGAGCATAGTTTGGTTCTATATATTTTAGGGAGACATCAGAGCTCAATCAACATATGTAAGATGAACATTAGTTTGGTTTGGAAAGGCAGGACAACTCAAAGTGGAGAGGGGGCTTCCAGGTCATAGGTAGATACAAGACAAATGGTTGCATTATTTGAAGTTCCTAATTAGCCTTTCCAAAGGAGGCAATCATATATGCATTTATTTCAGTGAGCAGAAGGGTGACTTTGAATACAATGGGAGACAGGTTTGGTCTAAGCAGTTCCAAGCTTAACTTTTCCCTTTAGTTTAGTGATTTGGGGGGCCCAATATAATTTCCTTTGACACTCCCTCCCTTTCCTTTTAAAAATATTTTGGAGAAAGTATTTTAGAAGAAAATAAGTCTCTGGTCCCAGGTTTCATCTGAACTCTCATAACTAGGATGTTTTATTCCTAGACAGGTAGGTATGGAGTTATTAGGGCAGCTCATTTTTAGAAGGTTGTGAAGTCTCATGTTCAGTGAAGATAAAATAAGGGGAGGAAGGGAGAAAAACAACAATAAACAAAATAACAATTCTGGAAAATTGATATAGGCCACATTACTCCAAAGTCCATACATCAGTGGACAGTATGAAAGTGGTTTATGTACGTAAATTGCTGTTATTTTCTTCTGAATTTAAGTTGTCTAGCTTCAGTTTGCAGGACTTTACAAAAGTACAACTTAGTTTTCAGTAATTCCAAATTAGGAAAAATGGAAAAAACAAAGTTGAGAACTTATAGACAAGAAAAATTAGAATTCCATCCAAAGTGTAGGAAATAATAAAATTGAAAAACATTTGGCAAGACTAAGAATCTAACAACAGCTGTACTATAGTTTTTGAAACATAATTTTTCTCTCTCCAGTTACCCATTTTTACTAAAAACAAATCATGATATGACTGATTTGCTTTGTTATACTTGGTCTAATTACTTGTATGCAGTGCAGCAAGAATAATTACTTTTTATGTGGTCTTTTAAATTGGCTTTGATGGAACTTTGTTCCATAGAGGGAATCTCAGATAAGAGTTTTTTGAAACCCAGCCAAGCCATAGAATTGTGCCATCAAATACCTATGAGTTGAGTGATCCTTTCGTCTTTAAGTTCCAAGATAAACCTGGGGCTCCTGGGCCAGTTAGAAAGTGACATTCTTTACTTACCACAGGTCAAGAACCCTGTACAGTGAAGGTATGAGGCCAGTTTCCCAAGGGGCTTTATTGGCTTTATAAGTCAAGTTTTATTCCTTAAAGGAAAGACATCATTCTAGTCAAAGCCATGGTAAAATAACCAGTTTGTTCAATTGTGTCCTGTTGCAAAATGAAAAAAGATTCTTATTGCATTTATGCAAATAACTGTATTGCCATAAGTTAAGAATACTCACAAATAGTTTTCAAATTTCAGAGAAATCAGGTAGAGAGATAAAACATATGCTCCAAATTTTGTTCATAGAAGTTTACTAAATTGTATGTTGAACCTGACCAATAGCTCAAAAGAAAAGTTTCATTTCACTCTGGGAAAAAAAAATAATATATATATATATATATATATATAAATGTTTAAAGCAAACAAAGTCAAGGAGACTACTTTAGTTTTCTAACAGTTCAGTTTACACACTTAACTTCTGTTCTGCTTGATATTCGTGAACATTTCAGCTCTCCATCAGAGTTCTGAAAGTTTTTTCCTATATTTTAATGTCACAATCTCCAAAGTCATCAGATATTTCCATTTTAGAATACCTGTTAGAGTTCTATAGCTGATAATAAAACCATCTTCTAAGGAGGATCAAAGAGGACAACAATTATTTGTGAATAACAAAAGGTTTTAGGGTAGCCACAGTCAAAGACACAATTGACAAGGAAATTTGTTACCTCTGTGGCAAACAAAAACTTAACATAGCAATTATAATTATTATTGATAACATATACTAAGTCATGTCAGAATTATAGGAGTTTCCCATTATTTTGGAACACATACCAATAACATATTTATAGAAATATGGCCTAGAGTAAATCAAGCACCATTTCAAATTTGAAAATATTTCCTGTATAATTTTTGTACCAAATAAGCCATGCTATGTCATTTTTTGACTTTAGGGAACATAATATCTTAAAGGGTTTAATTAGGTTAGAAAAATATATAACCTATAATCTTATAATTTGATTTTAGAAAGTTTGTCAAGTATCAAAGGTTTAAAATTCTTGATATAACAAAATAGGATCATTCCTTTAACCAAAGTGACAACAAGGATTTCAAAAAAGGCAAATTCTTTCATTCTTTGAGACAGGAGACTAAATATTCCACACAGTAAGTCCTAATAAAAACCAGCATT
The DNA here is from genome assembly GCF_003255815.1 of Theropithecus gelada. NCBI lineage: Eukaryota > Metazoa > Chordata > Mammalia > Primates > Cercopithecidae > Theropithecus > Theropithecus gelada. The sequence goes on from NC_037672.1 coordinate 31,838,061, forward strand.
AAGCCAATTAAATTTGTTTTTGAAAATGTTATAAACAATCAATAGAATTTTAATCCTGACCATAAGATACAACTTCCATAAGCCTTTTATAACCTTTATAAACTTTATTAAGGAGTCAGTTAATGCTTCAGGAAAATCTTATTAATTTGACACAGGGGCCAATATGCTGATAATGCATCAGTCTATCTTTAACATTCATTAGTAATTTATAGAGTAAATAAACTTACTTTATCCTTTAAAATCAGCCCTTCCAATTTCATATGCTCACCTCTTCTGTGATAGCCCCTGAGTTTTCAGTTAAAATAATTTTAGTTTCTGACCTTGCATCTCAGGAATGTGCTCATTTTGATTAGTATCTTCTATGGGGTTTGAAGATGGGAATTTAATTGCTATTATTGTTTCAAATTTAGCAGAATTGATGTCCTTTTGATCCCGGGGTCAAAGCACTGTAGATCAGTGTCACAGTACTTTCAAAGCACACACAGAGGGATACACAGATGTAATAACCTTAATTTTTTAAATATTAAAGTCATTTTTTCCTAAGCAAACTAAAAGTTAAATAATTATGTACAAACTTGATTATATAGACATTTTGTTGTTGTTATTATTTATAAATCCTCTTATTGTGACTTACACTGACTGCTCATGGTATGCTTGGATTTTCTGGTTTGTCCTGAACGACCCACTTTTTAAAACAACTAGTCATTTTACTCTAAGACTAAATTTACTATACAAGAGTTTTTCATATCTGAAATTATTTCCCTTTAAACTTTTTTTTACCAGAAAAAAGCTCTTTATTTTTTACAACTTTCTTTCTTTTATTTCCTGGTGTCTTTTGCCTCATTTTTATACTTGACATTTAAATAAGCTTTTAAAGAGACAAAACTAGCTCACCTTTTTTTAAGGACACAATTTTTTAAAGAGTGTTTTCCTACAAATATATTTTTAAGAGAAAATACCTAGATAATGACATATGTATTATTTAATTTAACTAAATTCTAAATTATGATGAATTTTTCTACAAGTATTCTATTCTGTTTCCCTAATTATTTTATTTCAGTTGTTTACCTAAATTATTGATAATAACTTCGATTGTCATTATTTAAAGTTATGGAAACATATTGCACAATTATAACTGAGATAGTGAAAAAGATTTGGCCTCCCTGTTTGCATCTGGCTTCTAACCTCCCAGCTGTCCTTGTTTATTCCTGGGTGTAGGCTAAACTAACTTTATGAGGAACTTAGTTTATGGTTTAGCTTTGAAACAGAGATGATAACAGTCCTTTCCCAAAACAAACCATACTGTCTATGGACTAGACCACCTAAAGTCACAAGGTTAAAGTTATGGTAATGTTACTAAATTCAAGATGTAGTTATTTTTATTAAACCAATATAAATATCTTATTTAATAAAGATTACACAGCAAAGATATTTCTCTCTTGGGCTAGGTATATAGTTTTGTAATCCCTATGCCAAATTTTGACACATTATAGTATTTGGCAGGGATAAGTATGAAATTGTTTGATCAATAATTGAAAAGACAAATGTATGCTGGAATTTCTTAAGATATTTCTAGTATTAGTTTACCAATAATTTAAAGCTAGCTTATTTATTAAAGATTTCACTTAAGTTGTATAAATTTGAAAAAGCTTTTGACTAGTCTTTTTTATGATAAAGTGCTTGATTCAAGCACTTTTCTTTTTTTTCTTTTTCTTTAATTACTTTAATCTAGAAGTTATAGGACTTTGCCAATGGTCTGTTTCTTTTTATTTTATTTTATTTTACTTTAAGTTCTGGGATACATATGCAGAATGTGCAGGTCTGTTACATAGGTAAACATGTGCCACGGGGGTTTGTTGCACCTATCAGTGCATCATCTAGATTTTAAGCCCCTCATGCATTAGGTATTTGTCATAATGCTGTCCCTCCTCTTGCCCCCCACCCCATGACAGACCTTCTTGTGTGATGTTCATGTGTTCTTATTGTTCAACTCCCACTTATGAGTGAGAACATGAGGTATTTGGTTTTCTGTTCCTGTGCTAGTTTGCTGAGAACGATGGCTTCCAGCTTCATCCATGTCCCTGAAAAGGACATTAACTCATCTTTTGTTGTTGTTATTGAGAGGGAGTCTTGCTCTGTCACCAAAGCTGGAGTGCAGTGGCACAATCTCAGCTCACTGCAAGCTCCACCTCCCGGCTTCACATCATTCTCCTGCCGCAGTCTCCCAGGTAGCTGAGACTACACGTGCCTGCCACCACACCTGGTTAATTTTGTGTGTATGTGTATTTTTAGTAGAGATGGAGTTTCACCATGTTAGCCATGATGGTCTCGATCTCCAGACCTCGTGATCCATCTGCCTCGGCCTTCCAAAGTGCTGGTATTACAGGCATGAGCCACCACACCCGGCCAAATTCATCCTTTTTTATGACTGCATAGTATTCCATGGTGTATATGTGCCACATTTTCTTTATCCAGCCTATCATTCATGGGCATTTCGGTTGGTTTCAAGTCTTTGCTATTGTAAATCGTGCTGCAATAAACATACATGAAGAACTTTTATTTTCTTAGCACATTAAGTAGAGCTCTTTTATATATTTTCAGTAGTGAAAAATTGTGTATCCAATATATAAATATGCAGACATATTAGGTATGCCAACAGAAGTACATCTTATAGATTTATAAACACCTTTTGTTTTCCTATCTTAGACTTTCGGATTCACAAGTCTAGACAGTTGTCAGCTAAATTGAATTAAATTTGCATATTAAAGGAAACAGCTCAGATGAAAATCAAATACCAAAATTTACATAATAAGATACAGAGAGAAAAAGTCTGGTGGTATTAGAGGGAGATTAATGATGGATGCCAAATCAAACAAAAAGTATAGAAATGTATCATAGGATTGTATAAGGAGACCAGTTTTATTTACATAGAGACTAGCTATCTTTTAACTGGATCTCTGAACCCACACTGAATCCTGGGTTTCCAACAAGGAATGATTTTTATGAGATTAGATCACGTGATGCTTTTACAGTACACTTAAATTAAAAAAAAAAAAAATGTTTCTAAGTGCCTAAACCATATTCTTCCTTAAAAACCTAAGAGTAACCTCTGTTGCAAAAACTATTTTCGGCAAAGAAAAAAGAAACAGGTAACACAGTACAAGTAAGCAGTTTAAGAGCTAAGATGAACTTGTCTGTTTACATTCTTGGGGTTCCATAGGAAAAACAGGTTTCTTCCCCAAAGGGCGTCTGGCACCTTCTTTATTTTCTTTAAGGAATCCCAGGCTGTTATAAACTATTTTATGTCCCCGATTCAGCAGACGGTACAAGAGAAAGAAGAGACAGCAGAAGTAAATGAAAAAAACATAATTCAGTCAACTGAGAAAAAAAAAAACCGTTACTCAAAAAAAGACGAAGTCCTAGGAGAAAAACAAAAGCAGAAGCATGAAGGCTTTTTAAAAACAATACACAAACATATGCACACATGCAAACACACATCATGGATATTAGCTTTTAATTAAGCTGACTTTTAACCACTGAGCTTCTTAAAAAAAACCTTTTAAAATCTCATTACCGTATTTCAACTAGGACAAATTGCTGCTATTTCAGAAGTAAAGCCATTGCTCTTTCAGTTTGTCCTGGCTTGCAAAAAGGTGGCCTTGTTATGTAAATAAAGTATTTTAGTAGTCAAAAATCTTTCCTCTTTTTTCCCCTTGTATACATAATATATATATTTATATATTATATATTATTTATGTAAATATATTATATATTATATGTAATATATTTATATATTATATACAATATATGATATTTATAATAGATAATATTTTGTATGTTGTATATTTATAATATATATGATATGTATTATATATTTATATATAATAATATATTATAATATTTATATATAAATATATGTTTAATTTAAAAATATTCTTAAAGGTTATTTGATTGTTTAATGCAAATATAACATTGTCATTCTATTCTTACTCCCTTTACTTAGCATACATTTTGTCCACCATTCCGTTGTATAAACATGCCAAGAATGCCGTCTTTTAGGCTTAGACTGTTTTTTGTGCCTGTAGATACAATATCCATACCCCATATGCAAGAACTCACTCCAGTGTTGTGGCTCATCTTTTTGTTTCTAATGTCTCATAATTTCTCAGCCAGCTTTCATCTCCCCAAAAGACCTTCCCAACTTGTATCATTTAATTACCATCCCTATCCATTATTCTTTACTTCCAATTTCCTCAGTCTTCCTTTTCACAATTTGTAATTCTGTATTTATGAAATATTCTCCTCTAATAGTTTTATAAGTTCCATGAGAGTAAGAAACATGATTATATTGCTTACCATCATATTTCCAGAATCTAAACACTATCTGTGATGCAGTCATGGAATAATTCTGGAATGTATGCAGGATGTACTTAGAATAAATTTTCTTCGAAGTTGGTCTTACAAAAGTTCCAGAAAGTCATGTTTCAACCTATTTTATATAATACAAAGAGTCATATAAAGTTATTTAGATTCTCTTTATTTTGTCTTGTGTTCTGTCTACAAAATAAGCTTTAAAAAACAGGCTAATAGATTTTTGTTTTTAATATGTTTTCAGAAACTAGAAGAAAAAAGTTAACATATTATTTTTTTTAAATCCCTTGAGTTTCTTTGAAGTGATCCTGTCAACATCTCTCAGTGTTTCAGCACTTAAAGTTGTTTCTTGGTCTGTTGCCAAAGGACCACCACAGGGATTTATACTGGCAGCTTCTTTAAAAATATATATACAGAACATTTTAAAAATAAGGTGTATTTTGGAGCAAGTCAAATTACTGTAACTTGCAATGAAAAGGCCATGTGCAGATATGTCATTATTTTTATTTTTAGGGCTGATAATGGGTAAGGTTCGACAATCAACTGAATAGCTAACTTCCACAAGAGGACGTCAATGGACTTTGCAACTACTTAGTCACAAGTCAATGTAGTTTTTGAATCAATGGTTGCAGATGCTCATATATATACAACATGAAACCTATAGCACAGAAAGAGATGAATAAAACCTTTAGAAGATATATAATGAAAAAAAATTTCTAAATCTACTTTTTATAAAAACTGTGTTTCCTTAGACGTTGTTTTTACTTATGTAGGTTATAAGTAGACTTTTTACACACACACGTACACATGCCCACACACACTATATAAATGTTAAATTTGTATTTCATAAGGCAATTAGCTTTGGAATTGTAACAGCAGACTATTGTATATCTTGATGGGGTTGCTTGAGTTCAACTATCAGGCACCCAAATTAACATATATTTGACAAAAACTAGCTGGGTGTGGTGGTGGGCATCTGTAGTCTCAGCTACTAGGGAGGCTGTGGTGGGAGGATCACTTGAACCCAGAACTCGGAAGTTGCAGTGAGCTAAGATCTCGTCACTGCACTCCAGCCTGGGCAACAGAGCGAGACTCCAATTCAAAAAAAAAAAAAAAAAAAGAATACTGTCTACTTTAAATGTTACCAGATCATGGCAAATGTTAAGAACATTTATTTGGCACACCATGCACAGCAACAATGAAGAGATATTTCATTATTCAGAGTTCTCTAGGGAAACAGAACCAATACAGCATGTATCCATATGTATATACAGAAAGGGATTTATTAAAAGGAATTGGTTCACGCAATTCTGGATAGAAAAGAAAAAGATATATTAAAAGGAACTGGTTCATGCAATTCTGGATACTGGCAAGTCAAAATCTGTAGTGTGGGTTGGCATGCTGAAGACCTAGAAAAGCCGATAATGCAGTTTCAGTCTGACGTCTGGAGCCTGGGGATCCAGAAAAGCCAATAGTACAAATGAAGTCCAAAGGCAGTTTTCTGGATAGAGAATATATATCCAGAAATATATATATATATATATATATATATATATATTCGCAGTATGTGTGTGTACATATATATATGCAATACACACACACACACACGTATAGTTGCTGCACGTAATGTCAGTCTTTTTGTTCCATTTCTTCAATTTATTGAATGAAGCCTACCCACATTATGAAGGACAATTTGCTTTGCCTAAAATGTTAGTCTCATCCAAAACACCCTAATGGAAGCACCTGGAGTAATGTTTGACCAAATATCTGGGCACTTCTCAGCCCAATCAAGTTGACAACTTAAAATTAACTATCACAAGGGTCATGGGTTTGGAAATTTAAAAAAAAAAAAAAATCAATAAAACAGAGTTGAAGGAGCATTTGTGGAATGTAATATTAGAAAGAATTAATAGTATTCCAGCATAAACTTTATACCTGAAATAATAGAGTGATGTTGAATAATTTCTAACTGTAAAGGTGTTAGTTGAAAAACATTGTATTACCCTTTAAAATCCAAATGGGAAGTTGCCACTGATAATTGCAAAAATTGCAAAATCTGGATGTAGCCTAACTGACTAGCAATCGCAGTCTTCCCACTGTTAGTGAAGTGATTTAGAGCAAGTTGCACAGCTTTTCTGTGCCTCCGTTCCTCATTTGTAAGATGGTGTAATAGTACTTCATAAGATCTCTGTAAAGATTAAACTACTTAAGCTTGAAATAAGCTTAAAACATATTTAGCACATAGTAAACCTTTGATAGTCATAGTTCTATTGTTACTATTATTATATTCTTTAGTAGTATCCAACTCTCCTAATCTCCTGCACTTATTATCTGTACTTACTACCTCAAAGTGAATTATTCACATAGTATTAAAAGTATTTTTACTGTTAAAAATAAAACCAAACCAAACAAAAAACTTTATGTACTGTAGCGAGGCAGAGTTGTTTCTATCTGTGGACTGCACAGATCTGAAATTGCTTCTGAGAGACACCGAGCTTTGACCTATGAATCACAGTATAAAGTCAGCCTGTTTATTCAGTCTTTTGTCTGAATGACACGAAAGGATCAATCAGGTAGAGAAGTGATTAAAGCTGAGTTTCTTTCTGTATATTTACTTAGAGGCAAAATCAATGAGCATCCCCAGTTAATAATAAAAAGTGATGAATAAATAAATAATCACATACATTTTGGAAAGACACTGTGTCTCAGCCTTGAGGTAGTTGTCAGTCAATTGTTGAAAGACTGATTCTGGCACTTGAAATTTTTGAAGCATATCTTTAATGTCCATCGTATAATGCAGCTTATTTCATTTTCTTTTGAACGAATAAATGACCGCCTTTTTGTTCCAACATTATTAGTGTAAAAAAGGTTTTCAGGCTGGGCGCGGTGGCTCAAGCCTGTAATCCCAGCACTTTGGGAGGCCGAGACGGGCGGATCACGAGGTCAGGAGATCGAGACCATCCTGGCTAACACGGTGAAACCCCATCTCTACTAAAAAATACAAAAAACTAGCCGGGCGAGGTGGCGGGCGCCTGTAGTCCCAGCTACTCGGGAGGCTGAGGCAGGAGAATGACGTGAACCCGGGAGGCGGAGCTTGCAGTGAGCTGAGATCTGGCCACTGCACTCCAGCCTGGGCGACAGAGCGAGACTCCGTCTCAAAAAAAAAAAAAAAAGGTTTTCAGAAGGGCAAGGAGACCAGAGCTTATTGAATTTATAAAACAAAATAGCCTAAAATGTTACCATTAAAAAAGCCTCATTACCATGCCAGTAATGTAAATAAATGGACTCTACTTTCTTTCTTTTCTTTTCTTTTTTTTCTTTTCTTTTCTTTTCTTTTTTTTTTCTTTTTGGAGACAGAGTCTTGCTCTGTCACCACCCAGGCTGGAGTGCAGTAGCACAATCTCCACTCAGTGAAACCTCCACCTCCCGGGCTCAAGTGATTCTCCTGCTTCAGCCTTCAGCCTCCTGAGTAGCTGGGATTCCAGGTGTCCGCCACTGTGCCTGGCTAATTTTCATATTTTTTTCAGTAGATATGGGGTTTCGCCATGTTGGCCAGGCTGGTCTTGAACTCCTGACCTCAGGTGATCCGCCTGCCTCGGCCTCCCAAAGTGGTGGGATTACAGACGTGAGACACCACACCAGGCCTGGAGTCTACTTTCAAAATACCTGTCTTCCCTGGTGTATGGCTGATTTTTAATATAAGTCAAATTTATACTATAATCAAAATTTATACTATAATCAAAAGCAAATGTGAGTCATCTGTGCAGGAAAACAAGGTATATCATGAAACTGTGGAAAAGGTGAAAGTGTGTGGCAAGAGTCATAAAGGACTATTATTCTCTTATCCAGATTCATCCACTGTAAATTGACCCATTAATATAAATTTTGTGTATTATCCTAATGAATAGTAACATACTATGGTGTAGAAAAGATTTTTCACATATTACATGTGAAAGTAATATAAAATCAGATAGATTGCTGATCATGATTCAGAATCCAAGAGAATGCTTTGAGATCTTGATTTCATTAATAATTTAGGCCTGAAATATATTTCCAGGGAAATCATTAAAAAAATAGTCTAGCATTATATCAATGTGAATATCAATTTTGTATAACATCAAGTCATGTCTCATTGTTTCTGGTCTAGATCATTAAAGGATTCTACTGATATTATCTTTAGGCAAGAAGATTCTAAAATACTCAAGTCATTTAGAATTTAAGGACCTCATTGTGGTAAAATTTAGTGGGTATTAAGAATGTAGCAGAAATAATTAGGCATGTTCTACTTCAGAAAATTCACTCCCTGGTGGCTTTTGGAAAGAAATGATGTTGGAAACTAATTGAGGTTTAAATAAAGTCTTTAGTGTCTGCAAATTTCTTACAGGCTTCTCAGTCATGGGTATGATTAAAGCTTAAGTCATATATAATTTGCAATTAGAGATTATGACAAAATTTTATTCAATATAGCTGTTTTTTTCTGAGAAAGTAAATATTAAATTCTTTTGAAAATCTCTAAGTGAAAAATTGGATATTTTTAAAGGGGTATTACAGAAAAATTGAAGATGACCATTTGAATACTTATTCTTATTTTTATCCTTTCAAGAAGAGGCATCTTCCTGGTGTTTGGATGTTTGTTTATATAGGGTCTTAGTGAGGTAGGAAACACAAATTTACAGTTTGGAGTTCAGGGCTGTGGACATTAGCTTTAGCCATGAAAGTTGACATTA